>NW_027655965.1:0-298340 GCF_964235325.1 Thermobia domestica | reverse complement strand
AATACGTTATACCACGTGTTTGTTTTTTGGTTGATTTTACCCCTTTGATGAGGTCCTATTACCTTATATGTTTACATGAGCGTATACATGAGTCTATTACCTTTCATAAGACATGGGTATATTGATGCACCCCTTTAAATTTTTGGGAGGGGTACCTTTGCCCACCCCTTTAATTTTGGAAATTGCTTAATTTCAACATGTGGTATCATAGTACTGGATCCTAATATGTATCATGATAAATTTGGGTGGTCCACCTCGTTCCCTTTTAGGGGTACAAAATTGCCAAAATATAAACGTAAGCAATACGTTGTACCACGTGTTTGATTTTTGACCTAATTTATCTCCTTGGATGAGGTCCTATTACCTCATATAGTTATATGGTCATGTATAGGGAGTCCATTCCCTATCATAAGACATAGGTACGTTGGTGCACCCCCGGGAGGGGTACAATGGACCACCCTTTTAATTTTGGAAATTGCTCAATAAAACATTTGGTATTACAGTATAGGACCCTAATTTGGATCACTATAAATTTGGGTGGTCCACCTCGTTCCCTTTTAGGGGTACAAAATTGACAATATAAACGTAAGCATTACGTTGTACCACGTGTTTGCTTTTTGACCTAATTTATTCCTCTGGATGAGGTCCTATTACCTTATATGGTTATATGGTAATGTATAGGTGTTCATTCCCTATCATAAGACATAGGTACATTGCTGCACCCTTTCAATTTTTTGGGAGAGGTACGTGCCTTGGCCCTCCTCCTTAAATTTTGGAAATTTTTTGATTTAAGCATTCGGTATTATAGTTCAGGACCTCAATATGTATCATGATAAATTTGAATGGTCCACCTCGTTCCCTTTCATGGATTAAAAAATTGCCAAATTTACGTGTAACCACGTGTTTGGTTTTTGGTCCATTTTATCCCCTTAGGTGAGGTCCTATTACCTTATATGGTTATATGGTCATGTATAGGTGTTCATTCCCTATCATGAGACATGGGTATATTGGTGCACCATTCTTAAAATTTGGCAAGGGGTACAACCCTTAAATTTTGGAAAAAATTTCGATTTAAGCATAGTACAGGACCTCAATATGTATCATGATAAATTTGGATGTTCCACATCGTTCACTTTCATGGGTAAAAAAATTGCCAAAATATAAACGTAAGCAATACGTTGTACCATGTGTTTGGTTTTGACCTAAGTTATCCCCGTTGATGAGATCCTATTATCTAATATGATTATATGGAGATGTATATAGGTTCATTTCCTATCATAAGACAGGGGTATATTGGTGCACCATTCTTATTGACCTTATTGAACATATAATGATATGCTTAATTCTAAGACTTAGGTATATCAAGAGAAGTATTCTTTAAATTTGGGAATTGTGATAAACAGAATTTTAACATAAGGTGCAAAATTTGAAACAATACATTGAACTTTAGTCACAGCTCATAGTCTAAGATCATTTGTGGTGATTGATTTGACCTTGAGCTTTAGAATCTGATAGCTAACCTTATTGAATCTTATGACTCATAGCCTTAAGGGAATACATACTACAACACTGGCAAAGTTATTGTTGATGCAATTTGATTGATTTATCACTATCTTTAGTGCAATCTAATTGGCTGATCACTATCTTTCGTGCAATCTGATTGGTTGATGATTTTCAAATCTTTGCTGCATTCAGTTTTAAGTTTTGTTTAACATTTAAGAAGTTTCTGAAATTTTCGTTTGAAAATATTTGTTGGAAAATTTTTGTTTGAAACTTTGGTTTGAATTTTTTTTGTTTAAAAATTTTTGTTTCGACATTTTTGTTTGAAATTTTTGTTTCAAAATATTTTTAAAATTTTTTGTTTAAAATTTTTTGTTTGAAATTTTATCGTTTCAAATTTCTTTTGAAAATTTTTCGTTTCGAAATTTTTTGTTTAAAATTTTTTGTTTGAAATTTTTTGTTTCAAGATTTTCGTGCAATCTGATTGGCTGATCACTATCTTTCGTGCAATCTGATTGGTTGATGATTTTCAAATCTTTGCTGCATTTAGTTTTAAGTTTTGTTTAACATTTAAGAAGTTTTGAAATTTCCGTTTGAAAATATTTGTTTGAAAATTTTTGTTTAAAACTGGTTTGAAATTTTTTGTCTAAAAATTTTTGTTTGAAAAATTTTTTGTTTAAAATTTTTGTTTCAAAATATTTTAAAAATTTTTTGTTTAAATTTTTTTGTTTGAAATTTTGTCGTTTCAACTTCTTTTTTGAAATTTTTTGGTTTTCAAATTTTTTGTTTAAAATTTTTTTGAATTTTTATTCAAGAATTTTTGTTTGAAAAAATTTTTTGTTTCAAAATTTTGTTTGATTTTTTTCGTTTGAAATTTTTTGTTTGAAATTTATCGTTTCCAAATTTTTTTCGTTTCAAATTTTTTTTCAAAATTTTGTTTCAAACCTTTTTGTTCGAAATTTTTGTTTAAAATTTTTGTTTCAAAGTTTGGTTTGACATTTTTAAAAGTTTGTGCACTCATTAGTAAAGAACCGGAACTGTTTAGAACAAAAACCTCTGGCAACATTGTTTATCATGGTGCAATAGTACACGTCAGAACATGATAATCCAACGTCATCAGTTTTGCATCATCGTTCGAGTTAGTATTCATGATAACATCATCATGGCTTCTTGTCTGCAGTTTCTAAACACACGTGATGTGATGAAATCATTTACCAAGATTACTGATTTACAACAAAATGTACCTTACAGAATCTCAGCTAGCCAAAAATCTCTACAAAGTTTGGATTAAGAATCGTAGTGAAGCTTGAAAATGATAAGAATATAATTTTACCAGCTGGATATTTACCCATGGAAGCATCAAAACAAGAACAACTGCTGCGTTTCTTAAATACTGGATCTGTATCTTTATGTTACAAAGCATTCTTGGGTCGAAGTCATCAATTTGAAATTGGTACACAGCCGGATTCGTCAGGAATTGTTATGAAATCATGAATTCAAACGTCAGCACATTCCTTTGACGTCAGACATAGTTGTATGCTGAATGCGATCGATGAATTTGGTTGGTCAGCATGACGTCCGCAACTGTGATGAAATCATATATTCAAACGTCAGCACATTCCTTTCCAATGACGTCAGCCGTAGTTCTATAAATCAACCAATACTCTGTCAGCCCATGAAATCATTTGAGCAAGTGCGTTTCAGGAGGAAAGATGTGTACTTCTAACGATAAAGAATTCCTCTTCGCAAGCTATTATCCAATAAATATATTTCAAACAAAACATGTGATGATTGGTATCAGTGATAGAACATTTGAACCTGTAATTCGATTGGGCAAAGCAGAACAATTTAGTGTGCAACTGACCTGTGAAGAATGGCAAATATTATGTTCACGAATCGACCAAATGAACGATTATTTTCATGATAAGCTAAATGTGACATAGTCAAATCATTTGGCTCAAATCATGAAGTGGTGCTGCGTACAGTCCTTGAAGAGAAGATGGTGCTGTTACGTAAAAAGAGTACATTTCATGTCCCTCGCAATATGGTGTATCTAACGCAAACGGAATGGAACAAATTCATCAACGTATTCCAATGTGTGAAACATGCAGTGGAAGTGTGCAACAAAACAAGTATATTCCTGAAAAAGTACTATTTTGAAAAATGTGTTTTGCATATTGTACAACATGTATCTAGATGATGTGATGGTTGTCAACATCGTTCGTGGGTGCATACCTGTATTGATAAACAGTTTATTTGTGATCAAATGGACATTGAGTTTCCACCAATTGATATTGCAATAGACCTTAAAAGACTTCAACTGGAAATAAAATTATACGCTAAAGACAAACTAGTGCAAGAAGTTCAAAATACATTGTATCGACAATATCCAGATAATTTATCTGGTATGGATGTATGTGGAATGTAATAAAATGATCCATTTCAATGATTTGTGTTTTTTCATTTCAAGTACGACACCATATTCTGACTTGTACTATTGCACCATGATAAACAATGTTGCCAGAAATTTTTGTTCGAAACGGTTCCGGTTCTTTACTAATGAGTGCACAAACTTTTGAAAATGTCAAACCAAACTTTGAAACAAAAATTTCAAACAAAAATTTCGAACAAAAAACAAAAATTTTGAAAAAAAATTTTTTGAAACGAAAAAAATTGGGAAACAAAAAATTTCAAACAAAAAAATTCAAACAAAATTTTGAAACGAAAAATTTTTTCAAACAAAAATCTTGAAGCAAAAAAATTTCAAACAAAAAATTTTAAACAAAAAATTTGGAAACGAAAAAATTTCAAAAAAGAATTTGAAACGATAAAATTTCAAACAAAAAAACTTTTAAACAAAAAATTTTAAAAATATTTTGAAACAAAAATTTCAAACAAAATTTTTCAAACAAAAATTTCGAAACAAAAATTTTTAAACTAAAAAGATTTCAAACCAAAGTTTCAAACAAAAATTTTCAAACAAATATTTTCAAACGAAAATTTCAAAAACTTCTTAAATGTTAAACAAAACAAAACTGAATGCAGCAAAGATTTGAAAATCATCAACCAATCAGATTGCACGAAAGAGTGATCAGCCAATTAGATTGCACGAAAGATAGTGATCAACCAATCAAATTGCATCAACAATAGCTTTGCCAGTGTTGTATCATGTATTCCCTTAAGGCTATGAGTCATAAGATTCAATAAGGTTAGCTATCAGATTTTAAAAGCTCAAGGTCAAATCAATCACCACAAATGATCTTAGACTATGAGCTGTGACTAAAGTTCAATGTATTCTTTCAAATTTTGCGTCTTATGTTAAAATTCTGTTTATCACAATTCCCAAATTTAAACAATACTTCTCTTGATATACCTAAGTCTTAGAATTAATCATATCATTATATGTTCAATAAGGTCAGTAATGTCCGTCAATTGTTTACATGAGTAGAACCAACAGTTGTCTAGAAAGGTGTACTCAAACTTAAGAAGTACCACAACAAAGGAAATGAATCCCTGTACACTTCCTCATCAAGGTCAATCACGTGGTAGATCGTATTGCTTACGTTTATATTTGGCTGTAATAATCAAAACCAATGACGCAATTTCATTTGACAATTCTCAAATTATCCTACAAAGTTTAAATGTACCAATGTCGTGAACACCTAACCACATCATAGGTCAATAACTGATCATGTAATCATACTAATATTTGACAATGATTTACCCAAAGAAAGATATACCACCCAATTCTATGAAGAATTACCAATTATTGATATGGCCCCTACCCAAAATTTATGATTGGTACATAAATACACCTGTGTCTTATGAAAAAAAAGTAATAAATCCTGTACTCATTCAATTATATAGTCGTATCAAAAAAAATAAAATCGGTCAATGAACTTCAAAATTTGAGTATTTGGCTATAAGACGAACACCAACATTTACAATGGGTCCTAGAAAAAGGTTTACCGAATTTTGTTATTTGATAATTCCCAAATTTAAAAGGGAACATAAACATATGAAGGTAATAAACCATATAACGTGCTAAATCCTTATCAAAGGGGCCAATAACATCCGAAATTTGATTTTTTGGTAGTTATTTACCCATGAAAGGGAATGATGTGGACCATCCAAATTTATAGTGGTACATATTGAAGACCTGTATGAAGATACCAAATGCTTATATTAAACAATTTCTAAAACTGAGTGGATAAGCCAAAATACCCCTTGCCAAATTTTAAGAATGGTGCACCAATATACCCATGTCTTATGATACTATATACATCTCCATATAATCATATTAGGTAATAGGATCTCATCAAAGGGGATAACTTAGGTCAAAACCAAACACATGGTACAACGTATTGCTTACGTTTATATTTTGGCAATTTTCTTTTACCCATGAAAGTGAACGATGTGAAACATCCAAATTTATCATGATACATATTGAGGTCCTGTACTATGCTTAAATCGAAATTTTTTTCAAAATTTAAGGGTTGTACCCCTTGCCAAATTTTAAGAATGGTGCACCAATTTACCCATGTCTCATGATAGGGAATGAACACCTATACATGACCATATAACCATATAAGGTAATAGGACCTCACCTAAGGGGATAAAATGGACCAAAAACCAAACACGTGGTTACACGTAAATTTGGCAATTTTTTAATCCATGAAAGGGAACGAGGTGGACCATTCAAATTTATCATGATACATATTGAGGTCCTGAACTATAATACCGAATGCTTAAATCAAAAAAAAATTCCAAAATTTAAGGGGGAGGGCCAAGGTACGTACCTCTCCCAAAAAATTGAAAGGGTGCAGCAATGTACCTATGTCTTATGATAGGGAATGAACACCTATACATTACCATATAACCATATAAGGTAATAGGACCTCATCCAGAGGAATAAATTAGGTCAAAAAGCAAACACGTGGTACAACGTAATGCTTACGTTTATATTTTGTCAATTTTGTACCCCTAAAAGGGAACGAGGTGGACCACCCAAATTTATAGTGATACACATTAGGATCTAGTACTATGATACCACATGTTGAAATTAAGCAATTTCCAAAATTAAAGAGGTGGGCCAAGGTACCCCTCCCAAAAATTTAAAGGGGTGCATCAATATACCCATGTCTTATGAAAGGTAATAGACTCATGTATACGCTCATGTAAACATATAAGGTAATAGGATTTCATCAAAGGGGATAAAATCAACCAAAAAACAAACACGTGGTATAACGTATTGCTTACGTTTATATTTTGGCAATTTTGTACCCCTAAAAGGGAACGAGGTGGACCACCCAAATTTATAGTGAAACATATTAGGATCCAGTACTATGATACCACATGTTGAAATTAAGCAATTTCCAAAATTAAAGGGGTGGGCCAAGGTACCTCTCCCAAAAATTTAAAGGGGTACATCAATATACCCATGTCTTATGAAAGGTAATGGACCCCTGTATACGCCCATATAACTATATAGGGTAATAACACCTCATCAAAGGGGATAAATTAGGTCAAAACCCCCCGAAATTTGAATTTTTGGCAATTTTTTACCCATGAAAGGGAACGACATAGACCCCCAATACTGATAGAGGTACATACTATGGTCCTAGGCTACCACACCCATTTTTTAGATTTGACAATTTCCAAAATTCAAGGGGGGTGGTCCTAGGTACCCCTGCCAAAATTTAAAGGGGGTGGTCCTATGTACCCCTAGGTCATTGACCCCGGGCCAAGGTCATTGACCTTTGACCTATGACGTCACAAAAATTTTTGCTGACTCGGCGAGATATAACGGGGGGCCTACTATTGCTGCACACCTAGAGCTTTTGGTTTTGTATATTCTTGAAATTCTACAGTTTTATATAAGCACCATCACGGTTTATTCAGTCCTCAAGTTTTCTGTATTTTTAACAAGAGGGATTAAACATGAAGGGTGTGAGATAAGAACATGGTAACCCATAATTTTACTATTTTAAGAAATTAGAAATTTTCTGTTGTACAATCCATTTTGAAAGTAGGAAAGCTGATTTTTCACATAAGTCTATACATGAGGGATTAAACGAAGCGGTATGCGTTGCTGCCTATCTGATGCTGCGTAACTCAGCAATTGAAAATTTGTTAGTTATCATGTTCTTGGCTCACACCCTTCATATCATTATGGAACTCTCCCCACCCCACCAACACACACAAAAAAGGACTACAGAATATATTTAAGTTAAGATAAATAGAACTGCACAACAAACATGGTTGACTGGAGCTTTTGCGCTTCTATCGAGAAGTCCGGAATTCAACTCAGCATTCGACCATTCTGACAAAACTTTTTTTCATTCCATCTATGAAGTAGAAATATTGCGTGTACTGTGAGTTGGTCGACTTCATTTCTTATTGTTTTTAAATCGTTATTATTACTAATTACCAGCAGTGACGGGTTTGCGAGGGTTATGGGGGGCGGTCTTTCGGAGTGAAGCCTGTTCCCCAAAATTACGGAATGTCTAAAACAAACGAAATATTTATTAGTTATGCCTTTATTCATAAACTTTAAGCTGCCGTCAAATAAAAATTACGAATGTTTAGAAAAACTAAACATTAGTAAGAAAAAAACTCTCCCAAAATACTTTTCTAAATCCGCCACTGATTCTCAGTATAAAATGATCTTCAAGGTTGTATCCGGAAGATTATCGCAAAATATATAAACGAAACAAAATACAGTATTAGTTATGCATGTACTCATAAACTTCAAGCTCCTCCCAAATAAAATTAGGAGATATTAGAAAATGAAACAATCAGAGAAACCCGTCCCAAAATACGTTTTTAAATCCGCTACTGATTATTTGTATAAATTAGTATTCAAGGTTGTATCCGGAAAATTATTGCTAAATCGTTGCACAGCTACAGTATAACAGAAATGTGGAAGTACGGTTAGACGGATATATTGAAAAACGTACGCTTTGACGGATATATAGAAAAACGTAAGTTTAACTTCTGCGTTAGAAGCTAGAGTACTAAGCTCTTAGAAATGAAACAGACGACAAACTGAAATGATATCGAGAAGAAAAAATATCGATAACTCAAAAGTTAAAATAAAGTTAAATAGACTCTAAAATTGCCCTCAAATACTACATTCTTCATGTTAGCTTTAATTCGTAAAACATGTGCTCCATCCATCTTGATGGTGAATTTTGAGCGAAATATGGTATTTAGATCATGGAATTCTTATCTAAGCATAGAATATACTATAAGAAAGCTATTTAGATAGAAAAACCATGAAAATGAAAAAAGCCAAAATTTCCAAAATTCTCGTTTTTTCCCATAAAAGCCGGCTTTTTATGTGAAAAAAACCATCGATTCAAAAAAGCCGGCTTTTTTGCATATCTAAATAGAAATTTTACCGATATAACTTTCCCTAAAAGCCTCCACAGAGAAGGTTAGGCGAAAATCTTTAACAGTTAGGAACTTTTAAAATGTGGAATAAACTATATATATATATATATATATATATATATATATATATATATATATATATATATATATATTGCAATATTTCATATTTTTCTATGTAAATTGTTTACTTCGACTGAGAGCAGGGAATTCGTGTTAGTATTCGTTCTTTAAAAATAAAATCCTGAAACAAATATTCGAACTTAAGGGACAGGAACGGGGAATGGCAAGGAAACTGCATAGTTTATACCGTTTACTGAACAACGTTCAGGTCATCAACTCAGGAAGGATCAAACGAGCAGCTCATGTAGCCAGAATGGAAGAAAGTAAGAACGCTTTCAAAAATCCGTGGGACGTAAAACTCAAAGATTTCATTTTTTTGCTTTCAAAATTTTAACTGAAAACCCAATCGAAAAAAAAGGAACAATAGGAAGAACTTGACGAAGATGGGGGCACAGTTTAATATCAATCTCGCAGGAATAGGAATACAAGGTAGAAAGGGGCCTCGGTGGCTCATTGGTAGAGCGTTCGCCTCTGGTACTTGGGGTCCCGGGTTCGATCCCAGCCCCTGCCAATGAACTGTGGTGGACAAACACCGTGTGCGTGGATTTCTTCGGGGTTCTCCCACTTTCTTCATTCCACCATTTCATTCATTACTTATCATCACCGGCTCCTTTAGCCTCACCGGCATAATCGTGGGACGTAAAACTCAAAGATTTCATTTCATTTCATTTACAAAGTAGAAAAATGACAAATGAAGTAGAAGCTTAGAGTTTAACGTCCCAGCATTACGCCCGTTAGGCTAAGGGAGACGGATGATTAAAGTAAAGGAATGACGATGGAGGAATTGGCGGAATGATAATGTGGGAGGAAACTGGAGTTACCCCGAGAAAACCGACGGACACGATATTGTCCATCACAAACTTTCTTGACTGAGGATCGAACCAAGGATCCCACACATTAGAGGCGAGCGTTCTACCAGTGAACCACCTTGACCTCCGAATAGAAAGTAGAAACTGTGATCAGTTGGCTAAGGACAGAAGTCAATGGAAAGCTTTTGTAAATCCGGTATTGAACTTTCGAAATCCATAGGATTAACTAGGGTTAACTAGTTAGCTTAACTAGGGATACCCAGGGTTAACTAGTTAGCTTAACTAGGGATACCTAGGGTCAACCAGTTAGCTTAACTAGGGATACCTAGGGTTAACTAGTTAGCTTAACTAGGGATACCTAGGGTCAACCAGTTAGCTTAACTAGGGATACCTAGGGTTAACTAGTTAGCTTAACTAGGGATACCTAGGGTTAACTAGTTAGCTTAACTAGGGATACCTAGGGTTAACTAGTTAGCTTAACTAGGTATACCTAGGGTTAACTAGTTAGCTTAACTAGGGATACCTAGGGTTAACTAGTTAGCTTAAGAAGTTGTTTAACTGTGTAAAAACTAAAATAATTAACACAACTAAACACGTAATTTCAAATTGTCAATTCAAAGACGTCACTCAGGTGGAGCAATCACTCCCTCTTGAGTTTGTGATATACTATATGTATTTATTTTAATCTACTCCAATAATATAATAATGAAAAAGTTAAATCATATTAGTGGACAATCTTCTTTTCCCGCACTTCGCAAACCGAATCTGAAATGACGTTCCTGGTTATATTGATGTGATCTTAGGAGGCAACGTTATTCTGCCATTAAGCAAACAGATTGGGCTACAAAACTATATAACCTACTATATGTGCTAGTTAATTCCGTGTATGAGTTAATCTGCACGCACTATCTCGCTAATGCGGATTTCCACAGTCTCCACCCACTGGTACAGAAATGACAATTAAAGCTGAAACAGCCAGGGTTATTATAGAGGCAGTTACTAATAAATGACTGGCTAACAATTTAGGCTATACTGCAGTAAACAAAAAAGAATAGAAAAGCATAAACAAAAACACAATTTTTTGAAAGAAATAAAAAGATCTTATGATCGAAATAGTAAACATAAGGGAAACTAATAGTACATTTTGGACGATTGAAACTTTATATGTTGCAATTCTATAACCATCATCTAACGTGTTTACCATATTTTTTAATTCGAAAGCAACGGGTGAATGGAAAAAAATAAATGAAATTATTAAGTTTTACCTTCTATAGTTATGCCAGCTAGGCTAAATGAGACGGTGATGCTGAAAAATGATGAAAGTCGGAGAAGCCCGAGAAAATCCACGCACACGGAGTTTGTCCACCCTAAAGTTCACTTGGCGGGAGCTGGAATCGAACCCGGGACCCCAAGCACCAGAGGTGAACGCTCTACCACTTTTTTTAAAAAATATATTTATTTAACTGTAATAACTAGTACATTGCAAACACTGATGTTACATTACATCAGACCAGTATACTATGGAAGCTTACAAGATCACTTTGAGGAAATTAGCAAACACAGATGTTTCATGCAGATTGATCATAGGAAAAGTCTTATGAGCATATTTTAAGTATAAATAATATTACTCCACTGTACACTTCGGTGTATAGGACATAGTATAATAGATAGTATGCCCGATAAGCCAATTAACGGCATTGAGTTTTGTATTGGGGTACCACACATAGTCCGGAAAGGCAAGTATACGGCGGTCAAAATAGTTAGCTGGTTTACGACAGATCACTGCAAGTAATCCACATAAAGAGTTCCAAATGCGAGTCGTATCAGTGCACTCAGACACACGATGTAAAAGAGTATCCAGTCGACCGCAGTGCACACAATTAGGAGATTCAGAACGATGAATAGTATGAAGTCATTCATTGGTAGGGTGTAAGTAATGAATAAAATACAACCAAACACTACGAATGCCCGAAGATAAAATTTTGGTGTGCACATTTCGCCAGATCACATGCCAGTCATAGGTGGGAAACTTATGACAAATTCGGGGTACAGAATGACACATAACACTGTTGAGTAAAGCACCATACAACATTTTAGTGGACATGGTGCAAGCCTCGGGTAACGGTGGGACATATGCCCATGCGTAAATGAGTTCCCGCACATATGCAGGGCAATGAGGAAAAAAGCGAACGTATGGCGGATTATTTTTAGTTAGAGATGCAAAAAAGCCGGCTTTTTTGAATCGATGGTTTTTTTCACATAAAAAGCCGGCTTTTTTGGGAAAAAACCGAGAATTTTGGAAATTTTGGCTTTTTTCAACTTCATGATTTTTCTATCTAAATAGCTTTCTTATAGTATATTCTATAGTTAGATAAGAATTCCATGACCTGAATGTGATATTTCGCTCTGAAATTCACCATCAAGATGGATGGAGCACATGTTTTACGAATTAAAGCTAACATGAAGAATGTAGTATTTGAGGGTAATTTTAGAGGCTATTTAACTTTATTTTAACTTTTGAGTTATCGACATCTTTTTTCTTCTCTAGTTTGTCATCCGTGTTTCATTTCTAAGAGCTTTTAGTACTCAAGCTTCTAGCGGAAAAGTTAAACTTGCCCGTTTTTCTATTTATCCGTCAAAGCGTACGTTTTTCAATATATCCGTCAAACCGTACTTCCACATTTCTGTTATACTGTAGCTGTGAAGTGATTTAGCAATAATTTTCCGGACACAACCTTGAATACCAATTTATACAAATAATCAGTAGCGGATTTAGAAAAGTACTTTAGGAGGGTTTTTTTCTGATTGTTTCGTTTCCTAAAAAGTCCTAATTTTATTTGGGAAGTGTCAGTGGTAGAGCGTTCACCTCTGGTGTTTGGGGTCCCGGGTTCGATCCCAGCCCCCGCCAAGTGAACTTTGTGGTGGACAAACACCGTGTGCGTGGGTTTTCTCGGGGTTCTCCCGTTTCCTCCCACTTTCTTCATTCCACCATTTCATTCATCACTCATCATCACCGTCTCCTTTAGCCTAACCGGCATAACCGTGGGACGTAAAACTCAAAGATTTCATTTCATTTTTTTTTTTTATTTGGGAAGTGCTTGAAGTTTATGAGTACAGGCATAACTAATATTTCGTTTCGTTTATATGTTTAGCAATAATCTTCCGGATACAACTTTAAAAATCATTTTATACTGACAATCAGTGGCGGATTTAGAAAAGTATTTTGGGAAGGGTTTCTTACTAATGTTTAGTTTTTTTTAAACATTCGTAATTTTTATTTGACGGGAGCTTAAAGTTTATGAGTAAAGGCATAAATAATAGATATTTCGTTTGTTGCAGACATTCCGTAACTTTGGGGAACGGGCTTCAGTCCGAAAGACCGCCCCCCTAACCTTCGCAAAACCGTCACTGCTGGTAATTAGTAATAATAACGATTTAAAAACAATAAAAAAGGAAGTCGCCCAACTCAGAGTATACGCACTATTTCTACATTCACAGATGGAATGAAGAAAAGCTTTGTCAGAATGGTCGAATGCTTGTTGAATCCCGGACTTCCCGATAGAAGCGCAAAAGCTAATCACTCAGTCATGTTTGTTGTGCAGTTGTATTTAGCTTAACTTAAATATATTCCGTAGTCTTTTTTTTTGGGGGGGGGGGGAGTTCCGTAATGATATGTTGAATCCCTCTTGTTAAAAATTCAGAAAACTTGAGGATTGGGTAAACTGTGATGGTGGTTCTATAAAACTTAACTGTAGAATTTCAAGAATATACAGAACCAAAAGCTCTAGATGTGCAGCCTTTAAGTGTATCATATAAATCTAAGTATTTCTCTTATGTTTTATTTTAATTTTATTTTGTTTCAAAAAGAGGGTATGGAATATTTTGAAGTAAAAATACTACATACTATTTTGCTAGTTATTTGTGTATTCTTTAAAAAGAAGTGTTTACTTTTAGGGTTGGCTGATTTACACCAACTTTTTTTTTTTAATAACTGGTTTAAACCACAAAAATAAAAAGAATGAAAAATGCGAATCGTGTGAACTTCATGGTAACGTTTCCAGATATCAAACCACCTGCAATAGTTTTATTTCCCTTTCACCTTTTAATCAAGGTGTCGAATGTTCAATTCTCGGTCGAACCACAATCCTTCTTTCATGCGTAACCCAAGTAGCGGTTCGGATGTCAGTTTAAGCGAAAGTCTTCTCCTTGATAACCTCGGTATTTCATAAGGATGTTAAGCCTAAATATACGAAACAAACCAAATTGTATATTTCTACATGCCTAAATGCGTGTTGTTTTATAAAGAAGCCAATATTGCTTAAATATATTGATAGAAATTGGCAAAATTTATCGATTGCCTACGTAGCTTCCAACATTAGCTTGGATTGGACTTTCAATGATATCTACGTACCGGTACTAAATTTGTAATTTAATACCTCAGTTTTAGCGTACTGATTATGGTACGTTGACCTTTAAATTTTACATGCAAAGCAATAACAGGATTTTCCCGTTATTGTCTTACATTTGAAGTAATGACGGGATTTTCCCAATGGCTAGGGCGGGAGATTCTCAACTTAAGAAATTTACTGACCGCACTTCTTTAAGCTTATGGGAATTCTTCCGGCATAACCGCGCTGTTGCATAATAACATCAAGGCGAAACAAACTTAGGCTATTTCTGTGAATATGTAATATAAATACATAAAGCAAAAAATCCAAGTCAAAAAAGCCTGGTTTAAACATCCCCCAAAAAACGGGTTTTTGGCATTTTCAAAAACAACCACGGTTCTTGCCAACTCTGCTTACTTTTGTATATAGGAGGTTAAAAAATTCTTATTATATACATTGGTTAATCCTGTGGAATTCATAATGTAAATATGTTGAAGAAAAATTGTTTGAAATATTTTTTCGAAATTCATAGTTTATTTTCGATGTTTTATATTATTATCAGCATCAACCACTAATTAAATGATTTTTTGTGTTATAGAGAAGCGATACAAAGTCTGTTTTATCAATTTAAAGCAGTATTTTGAAAAAAGCCCAAAATTTCCGAAGCAAAAAAGCAAAGCAGAAAAAACCGAGTTTTTTTCCAAAAAAGCCGGTTTTTTTCCGAGCCCTTGCATCTCTATTTTTAGTTAATGAAACAGTCCAGCACGATATCCATTGCGATGTGTGTGAGTCAAAATCAAGAAATAACTTCAATCCATTACGCATATAAAGAGCTTTGCATTTTTGTCTCACATTAGTAACTTGTAATCCACCTGTAAAATATGAGCAATAGGTAACATTTCGTGAGAGTCGAAAATAAAATCCACTCCACAGAAACCATCCTATGAGAGAGTCAATCTTCCTTGCGTAACACTCAGGCAGAGGAAAGATCTGAGCTGCATACCACACTTTAGAAAGAATGTAAGTATTAACAAAACAGGTGCGTTGGATCAAATTCAAGCTCCGACCTTTATTGTCTGCACTAAGTAGGCGTAAGTTCTGAAGAATAGGGCCCCAAATTATGTCTGTCATCACGTCAGTTCGAACTGTAAAGGCAATACCAAGTATTTTGACGTGGTCATTTATCAGATACTGGTGGTCAATAGAAAAGGGTGACGTGACCATGGAAGCATTATATAACAATAACGTCGATTTATTCACATTGATTTTTTCACCACTCACCTGCACGAAAGTCTGTAGGCACTGTTCAATATGCGCAAACTGTTCATTCGTAGTGAAAAGGAGTGTCACATCATCAGCGAAAGCTTGAACATTGATATCTTGAAAATCATGATTCACTGATGAGGGGAGCGACATTAGATGGTAGAACAGAGGTTCAAGCGCCAAACTAAATAAATATACAGATAAAGCACATCCTTGTCTTACTCCACGACTTATGGAAAAGGGAGCCGTAAGGTGGCCATTTATTTGCACACGGGAAGTGGCTGAAGAGTACAATGCACGAATCAAGTCAATAAATGAATCAGGAAACTTGTAGGCTCGTAGAACAGTGTAGAGATAGTCATGAGATAAAAAGTCAAAAGCATTTTGGAAATCCACTGATAATAAACATGCAGGTATGCGCTTAAATTTAAAATATTCAGAGATATCACGGATCATGCTAAGAGCAGAAAACACATTCTTGGTGGGATGAATTGCTGCCTGGAAATCACTAATAATCCCGTGACAAACAAGTTTCAAGCGTCGTGCTAAAACTTTAGAGAAAAGTTTCATGTCAGTATTCAGTAACGTTATAGGACGGTAGTTCTGTATGGTCACCGGACAGTTCGTTTTAGGTATGAGAACAATGACACCTTGATTATCAATAAAATTGCGATGCCTTAAGAGCTTATTAAAAAGGTGGCATAACTCCGCTCCAACAATATCCCAATAGGAGACATAGAATTCATAAATTAGTCCATCTGGACCGGGACTTTTGCGGTCTTTACATGTACTCAATGCTTCTCGGACTTCCGTCGGAGTAATGTCCGCCATTAATTGTTGGTGTACGTCGGGAGACAGTTGGGGCATTGTCTCCGGGAAATATGTCTCTAGTGCAGTAGCATTGATTAAACCAGTACGATATAAGGAAGAAAAATGTTCATACACATGAGTCTTAAGATCATTAAGATCCGTAACTTCGCCAGCACTATCCACTGTAATAGCTTCAATGTAGTTCTGTTGACGTCGCTTCTGCGATTGAATATAGTGGTAAAAGGAGATGCGTTCAGATTTACAAAATGAGGCAGATGTGGAAGCCGTCTGATATCGTTCAAGAGACCGAAGTTGTATGCGTGTAATCTGCGCTTTAACCCTATGAATATGACTGAGACTTTGAGGGCTGCTGGGTTGAGACCAGAGATAGTTTAATACAGCGTAGTAATATTCTAATGTCTGATGAGTGTCGCGCTTAATTTCTTTTCCGTACCATTGGAAAAAACATTTTATATTGGGTTTAACGTAAGAAGTCCACCATTCAGAAATAGTTGAAAAGTAACGTCGTTGACGTACCCAAAATTGCCAACGTTGACGAAAATCATTCCTAATGGTAGTTGGATGGAGAAGTTGAGCATTTAATTTCCAGTAACTTCTACCATGCGTATGCGAGACACCTGTCGGAATTTTAAGAACACAATAAACGGCTGCATGGTCGCTAAATGAAACTGGACACATGTCCGTTTCAATGATATTTGAACAATGAGAAGACGTTATGTACCACCTATCTAACCGGGACATCATATGACTATTCTTAAAAGTAAATTTAGGCACAGTCCAATGATTCCACCACACATCCCTGAGCCGCAACTGTTGGATAAGGCGGGTAAACGTGACACTCGGATGGAAGATGCCAGTGGTATCGATTTTTCGTTCCAGTACATTAAAGTCACCAGCCAGAATAATAGGATCACAATTATCTGGTAAAATCTGCACAATTTCCTCGTTGTAAAAATGATCACGAGAACGCCTATTAACTGTTCCAGAAATACCATAAACGTTCACAATATTAAATCCATCACAAAATAAACTGATACCACGGCCAAAGGGAAGTCGCTTAATGCGTTCTACGACAATACCCTTTTTGATTAAGATAGCAGTACCCCGATTGTTGGGTCCGATATTCACAATTGCATTGTACATTGACAGAAAGTCAAAACATTCAAAGTGGACTTCTTGCAGAAGAATGATGTCGTAACCACTTTGCATAACAAAAGTTTTTAAACTATTTTGTTTCGCTGGATGGTGAATGCCAGCAATATTAATTGTACATAGACGGCGCACGTTAGGTCTAGTAGGAGACGGAGAACCTGCCATCAAGTTAATAAATACATAAAATAAGAAAGCAATCTGAAAAAATAACACCAAAAACTGAATAAGTTGTGCAAAAATACACCTCACTACAGAGGGGGGAGAGGAGAAATATTGCATCCATCTGAAACACAATCTCCACCACTCTTCCTGAAGTTTGAAGAGAAAGAAAAATAAAAACAT
This sequence comes from Thermobia domestica, assembly GCF_964235325.1. Classification (NCBI taxonomy): domain Eukaryota; kingdom Metazoa; phylum Arthropoda; class Insecta; order Zygentoma; family Lepismatidae; genus Thermobia; species Thermobia domestica. The sequence continues at coordinate 280,540 of NW_027655965.1, read as the reverse complement.
AAATAGAAACAATCCGGTAAACATCACGTGAGAACTGTATTGCAGGGAAAGCAGAAAATAAAATATATGGCATAAGAACCCGAAGGCACGTGAACGGTGTTGACGAGAAGCTATACACAAGTACTTACGAAGCAGTAGGCTCTGTTCCACCACTCTGCTCACAAGACTCGCGTGTAGCAGAGAAGTTGATACAAACCATGTCAGAGTCAAGGTCACCACCGCCGCTATGTGTTTCCGGGTCACTCACACTATCTTGGATTGCTTGGCTAACACTGTCTGTTTTATTTGAGAGCACTTTTCGTTTTTTACGTAACGATCGCCGTAGTTGATTTCCATGAGCACTAGTAAAGGGCAAAGTAGATTCAGATGCATTTTCAAGAATTGAGGCTGATTTCTTAGTAAGCTGAACATGAGAGGTAGACAATGGGACATCATCCTGCGACGTTGCCAGATTGGGCGGGGCAGTTTGTAGCACTGAGTTGGTCGAGGGGCACTGAATCGGGTCAACACAATCTTGTAAGGCCGTAGTACTTGGCTCAGGTTCTGTTATGACATCCTGACATAAAGTAGGAAATTCTGTAGGATCATGCACCAAAGGAGGGGGAGCTCGAGACACATCACGAACACTCGTGGAAACACTGGGCCGTAAAGAAGGAGACAGTGAGTTTAACGAGTAATGCGGGGTTTTCGGGAGATTACCAGTGGATAAAGCTGTCAGACGAAGATCGCCCTGTTTGAGCTGAGGACGAGGCAACTGACGAGGTGGTACCTTGCATTGGGAAACAAGATGATCCGTACTCAAACAGCGGAAACAAGTATGAAGCTCTCCAGGATACACAATTGAAGCCTTATAACCCATGAAGTGGAGTTTAGAGGGTATATGTTTCCCCAATTCTATATAAACTGCGCGAACACCATTCAACACAGGGTATTTTAAGTGAGTGCCCCACTTTTTATGTACTATTTGTTTAATCTCACCATATTCACGCAAGGTATCACGTACTACATCATCACTAAGTTCACACGGTAATTCAAAAATACGGACTTTAGTATAGTTAGTAGTAGCATCCAATATATTCACCACAGAGGAAACACCAGTCGAATGACGGAAGGGAACAGAGTCTGGCAAAGTACGTAAAGCTTGTTCAAAATTCAGAGCTGTATCCAGTTTAACATATACACAGAAATCTTCGTTGTGTAATTGAATTGGAATCACTTTGTTCATCAGATCGGAAAAATTTTCACTTAACCATATGTGTATTTCAGCCGGTGACGGTCGTAATTGTCTGAAATTCTTGTCAAACTCAAATTTTAACGTATTTTGTCGAATGGTATTCATAGCGTAGTACTACTTGACACATAATTAACACCACTAAACAGTCCTAAGCAAAGGACAAAAAAAAAAAAACTAAAGAAAAAACAAAGGAAACGCAGGATATGCTTTCACGGAGCGCTCAAAAACACCTCCACACACCATGAGAACTCACGGTGAACTGCCACTGAGCCACCGCGGCCCGACGAGGGAATGGAGGTGTGAAGGAGATGCAAAGGAACATTGAAAAACGTCAAATGATCCGATTTTAGGAATCGGATACACATGTCAATCTTGTATAAAAATGAAGGCTATACAAACAGACTTTTTTGTTTAGTAATAAAATTCACAGAACGAATTGATACATTGGCTTATTTCATACTTGATTCACTTCATGATTATTGATCTAAAATCCGCCTGTAATTTCTAGACATCTCAAAAGCTAAATAAGAAGGAAAACTTAGGCCGAAAGTTTGTAAACCAACAGCATGACATACATACGTTGTAGATCTAAAGTTTTCAGCTTACAGGTGGGTTAGGTTCAGCGTATTTTCTTTCTGAGTTTTGGTTAAGGTGTTTAATTTCATTTTGTAGCATTGAATTTGCTAAATAAATTTCGCCCTTCAACCAAAACAGCGGAAAGGTAAATGAAACTTGTTACAAAGTCCACAAAAAAAAAAAAAAAAAAGTGCGGACAAGATACAGAGATTGTTATATTAGAGGAACATTGCACTCTTCGATGCCTAAATACGACCGGAAATCTAATTTCAAAATGACGCGTTTGACTGATAATATTAAAACAACATAATGTAATATGCTCTAAATCAGCGTTTCCCAACCGGTGTGCCGCGGCACACTGGTGTGCCGCGAATGGGCCGCTGGTGTGCCGCGAGGAAATCGAAACAAATTATTAATTCTATAGGAACCAAATTGCAAGACATAGCGAAAAATGTATATTTGTATTTCACATTACTATGAACCTCTACTAAAAATCTACAATTTTAAGTTTCATACTGTGTTAAGTTTCTGTACATTTTAATGTTGAAAAACATACTTATCATTGTCATGACCATTATTGTTTCTTTATTGTTGCAGAATATTTCGTAACTTTAAATTTTAACATATCATTCAATGAATTCAACAAAGCAAACATGCATACAAATTACCTACATTTGTGTTTTAAAGGTACAGGAGATTTGTTTATTTGTTCGTTATTTAGTGATCTTCCTTTTTAGTGAAAGGTTAGATACAGTTTTCGAAAGAGAAAGTGGATTTTAAAAAAATCCAGTCCTATATTTCATTGTAATTGTTTTCTATTTTAAAATTAGAATGAAAAATAAGCACAAAGGTTTACCACGGGGGGAAACTAGTGATTGAGCTTTCTTCTCTCTAAAAAGATAAGTAATTACAGAAAAATATCACGGTATTTTATATTTACAAATAATATATATATATATATATATATATATATATATATATATATATATATATATATATATATATATATATATATGTGTGTGTGTGTGTGTGTGTGTGTGTAATATGGGTGTGCCGCGAGAATTCAAGTGACACCTGTAGTGTGCCGCAAGTTGAAAAAGGTTGGGAAACGCTGCTCTAAATGGTTGGATGATTGGGTAGAGCGTGGATGAAGCTCGAATTTCAGCTACCTCCACGTGGTGAGATCTGGGTCATTTTAGCAAAAGTAATTTTGCAAAATAGGCGAAGACGTGCAAGATATATTTTTGTCTCCAATCTGAAAATATAAATTCACTCTCTGCAGCAAAGCACCAAATAAAATAGCCTTGTTATACTTTTAGTACAAAAGTGCGTCTGTTTGTAATATTATCAGAAAATCAATTTCTCGTTCTCACCAAAATTTACTATTTTAGACCATATGCGCGAACTCTAAATCCAATACTGTAATTTAAAAATGTTTTTACCATTATCAAACAGCTAAAATCAACCAACTTTATGCTATTAGAAGTCATAAAGCTTAATGTTAAAATTTAAGAGTTAAAACAATTATTCGTGATTTTTGTGGTATTTTTGAAACTTTAGGTCCTTCAGCGCGAATTGAAGATAAAATATAGATTTTTTTCATACTTCTTCTTCATTAGCATCCGAATAAGCTACTTTCCCGCACTTTTAGAATTCGATATTCGAAAATTTACTTTTTTCCGATTCACCCTAATGTACGTACAGTACAAGCCCATCATCAACTATTTGTCCCGGAATGGCTCAATCCATAGTTGGGAACCCTAGTGTTATTATACTTGGCAAAGGATTTAATACAATTTCGTAGTATCATAACAATTCATATTAAATGCTTTATGAATAATGCTATTTACATGTTTGTTCTCTGCAGCAGGCGCTGATATCTAACTTGCATACTAGAAAATCTAACTTGCAATGTTCAAAATGCAAATACATGAGAACACAGAAAAGATCACTGACAAAGTAATTGATCCCAGACAATCGCTGTAATGGCTGCTTCTTCTCCAATACTAGTACCTAGTTACACGTCTAGGTGACGAAGTGAGCGTTTATTTATTTTGAAGAGGGGTAACCGTTTCGGACTCGACAATCCGGTTCTACCCTTTCTTTCCCTACAACTGACATAGCATACTAAAACAGTGTAGGACCGTCTTTAGCCCATAATTGTAGCCGAATTAAAGTATATAATTCTTGATTGTTTTCAAAGGAATAGTGGACTATACCATATGTATTATAGCAATTAATTAAATCGGTACACAGCAAAAAATAAGGTGTTGAAACAACACAAGATGACGACCACTTTAGCTTGTTACTTGTGTCAATTTAACACTAACACGGTCGCTGACAAGGTCACGGTCACGGTAATGTTGTAGTTTGGCACAGTGTATCGGGCCGAAGCCCCTGACTCCATAAGTAGGGTAATATAAAGAATATATAGAGATGTGCTGATAATTAGTTGGATATTACTATTGTTTTGTTATGGACGGAAATCTACGTCTGCAACTGTCGCAGAGCAGCTGATTATGATTTTATTACGAGTTCTAGGAAGATATTAAAGACGTGGCGTGCGATGGACGTTCCGGAGTGCGCATTAAGAATCGATGTTAGCTATGGCTGGATTAATATATATGGTTCAAGTACGCCAGAACTTACTGTTGAGATGCAGTAGAACTTCTCTAACAGTGGGTAGCTCTAAATCTTCCAGAATCTGACTGCTTCGTGTGTATCTGTCGTGACCAGTGATTATACGACCAGCTCGAGTTTGTACATTTTCGAGTGTTTGTATATGATTGTGTGAAGCATATTTGCCAGGCAGGGCATGCGTAAGAGATCGTAGAGAGGACTATCATCTTGAATGTGAACTTAGACCTCATGGGAAAGTGAACTCCAGCGAAAGATGGGGTATAACGCTGAGATTTTTTGTAATGCTCTTTGTTTTATGTCCCTGATGTGAGCGGTGAACGTTAGACCACGGTCTAAAGTCATACCCAAGTATTCGGCGTGCATAGCGTGAGGAATGCGAGCATTCCCATAGGTTAAATTTCGCGGAGCACGGATGCGTCTCCTACTGTGAATGACAACACAGCTTTTGTCTGCATTGATTTTAATTTTCCAACGTCTTGTCCATTCCTGAAAAACGTTTAGTTGTCGTTGCAGGTAGATGTAGCACTGTGCAAGTGAGCTACTGGTCGTGAAAAAGGCAGTATCGTCATCAAATGTTGCGAAAAAGCAATGTGGTAAGGTCCGGAGATCTGCCGTGTACAGAGTATATAAGAGCGGTGAAAGTACAGAGCCCTGTGGAACACCTGCTTTGATAGATCTAGACGTAGATTTGACACCGTCAACAGACACATGAAATTTTCTGTCAATGAGGAATGAACGAAGTAAATATTGAAGACGATCTGGGAAACCTTGGGTGTATAGTTTATATCATAGCCCTGCTAACCAGACTTTATCGAATGCTTTTGAGACATCTAGGTGTACTCCATGGGTGTGTTATTTCCTGTTGAAAGCCGCTGTTAAGTTATCCACTACTCGTAGGAGTTGTGTAGTAGTGCTATGTTGGGCACGAAACCCAAACTGATGGAAAGGTAGAAGGTCTCTATTAACTACATACTGTTTCAGCCCCCAGAGAAAAACACACTTTCAAAGAGTTTACTCAAGTGCAACAGAAGAGTTATCGGCCTACAGTTTTCCGGGAGCAGTGGATTCATCACAGGTTTGGGGATGTTGATGACACGAACTTCCTTCCAGGTCTTAGGGAAGCAGCATAATTGAAAGATAGCATTAAATAAATAGGTTAAAAAGACCAGTAGTTTTCTAGTTTGATGTTTTAGGATCTCAGATCGAAACCCATTGGGTCCAGATGCTGTCTTTCCTGGCAGACATTTAAATATCTTTTTATCTCCCGAGGTTTTACTATGGTGATGTCATGTGTAGGATTTTGTGTCCTTATGTTATATAATGTAGTTCGGATGTGCTGTTTGAGATAGGGATCGAGGCGTGCTCCATTGGGCTGGAACTGTTCTTCCAGAGAGTCAGCGGAAATATCCGCTTGCGACTGAGGATCTTGTGTCAGTCCATGAGGTCCTTGTATGACTCTAGCTTTGGAAGCATTTTAGCACGTTGGAATGATTTGGAGTACGACCAAATTTTACGGTCATTTACTGTGACATTTCGAAAAGTGTCTTCCCAGTATTGTTGATTTTGTCGCGTAGTGAGCATCTTGAGCCTTGCACGCAGTTTGTTCCACAGTGTCTTATATGCTGGATGTAGTGTGTGCTGCCATTGAAGTCTAGCCCAACATTCCAGATTAATATAGAGTTGTAGATGAAAACTGTCACATTGACTGGTTTGCGTTGGAGAGATTATGGTAGTGGAGCTCGCTGCTTCTGCCGTACGAAATGCTAATGTGATGTGAGAAACCGCTTGATCGATGTCCTCAATGGTGGCGGGGCGATCTCGTAGGTCGATCATAGTGTTTAGTTCTTGTTTAAAAGGATGCCATTAAGTTTGTATTTGCTTGAAGATAGGGGCAGAATGAGCGATGCTCCGTTGCGAGACGTGAAAAATGACTTGATCGTGGTCAGAATCTAAATACGAAATGACATGACGATGGACAGTAAATAATACATCTTTGTGAAGAGCGATGTCAACCACATCGGGTTGTCTGTCGAATTTTGGATGATAAGTTGGGTCAGATGGAGCACTGATGATGAAGTGGGAGGTAAGTAGATATTGATGTAAAGCATCTCCAACAGTGTTTGGATTAATGGAGTTCCATTCTCCATGTTTAGCATTAAAATCTTCAGCTTAGATGACTTTTGGCACTAAGTTAGCAATGACATCGAAGTCTGTGGCCGGGACTCTAGTTGTGTGGCCGGGGACCTGTATCCGGTAACCAATATTAACGGAACGCCTGGGGTTATTAGTTGAACAGCAAGTGCCTCCAAAGTAAGTAAGGGTGGTATTATAATCAAACTGACTGGAAATGCCTTTTTGATTATAAGTAGTAATCCTCCTTTCTGTATGCCTACTCTATCCTTTCGGTACACAATGTAATTGAGTAGACGCCAAGTAGTGATCCGAGCAATGAAGTGCGTTTCTTGTATAAACATGACATCTACTCTATGATGTGTGAGAAATCGAATAAGCATTTGTTTATGCCCCTCAAGACCATTTGCATTCCACGTAGCAAGAACAAATGTGTGATGTAGGACGCTTAATTTAGAAACAGTCATCGTCAACCATTTCCGCTATTGTTTCTATTACTCCTGCAGTCTTGGAAGCTGAATCTGCTGCTTGTCGGAAACGGGCAATACCACGTTTAATATGTGTTATTATTTTACGGAAATGTAAGCCCTTGAGGAATGAAATAATGGGCTTTATGTCCAGGTCTTCTTTAGGGCCCTCTTGTTGTTGAACAGAAGTTAATTTGGTGTGGGAACAAGTGGGAGCTTCAGCTTCTTCACCTTCCGTAGCCACAGGTTGGATATTGACAGTAGTGGGAATGGAAATTGTCTCTTAGTTTGTAGAAACTTTTCCTGGTTTTATCTGGGTGTTTCTTTGGGTGCTGTGCAGGCAATTTTAGAGCCTCTGAGTAAGACAAATACCGGACAACCGCGGTAATTTTCCGGGTGATCTCCCTGACAATTTGCACAAGTGGCGGGTGTGGATGTATCTGGTTTACTGCAAGACTGTATGAAATTCAGTTGCCCACATTTGGGACATCGTGGGTGGCCTTTACAGGTATCTTGCGAATGCCCCAAGTGTTGGCACCTGTAACATTGCAGCACTGAGGGAGCTTTATAGGTTCGATTTGGACCTTGTAATGTAGCAAGTTATTAATTGCATAGATCTCTTTAACAGCTGCAGTTCTCTCCAAAGCAACCAAGAGCAGTGGCAGCAGTATTTTCTTGTCACCCATCTTGCTTTTGCGAGACATTTGATTGACGCTTGTCGGTTTTTAGCACAATCTTATCTGTTCTTCTTTCAGGTCATCTAATTCGGTATCAATAGGCAGTTTTCGGACAACTACCTTTATGGGCCTTTCAGTTTTTGCTACTCCTGTGGCATATTCGGTCTTCGCTTGTTCACAGTAAGTTTTGATAGAGTTCACTTACTTATTCTCAATGACAAAGTTACTTCTACTGAAAATTGCGCCACTACTATAGTTGTTATGTGAGTTTCCTAGCGATCTTTAGGAGAGAACAAATCAGTAATCAAACAGATTGAATTTTCTCAATAAACCTCCAAACCACTGATTGTAATTAACCGTTAGGAATGTTTCTATCTTTTTGCTCGTTCTATTTTTTTTTTAAAGTAAAATGAGAAAACAACAACAACAAATGAAGGAGAGAGAGAAAAGAGAGGGAATAAATGTTGGTGCCAAGGGAAAAAAATAAAGAGAGAGAAAGAGAGATTTGCAAAGCCATTTTCTACGTACATTATCTACTCTCTCTCCTCTCCCCACGTTCCATTTCAAAGGTACGTGGTAGAATTCAATTTGCAATTTCAGGTCAACCGAAAACCTTCCTCAGGATACTGGAGGATCACTAATGAATACAAATGGAATTACACTTTACGCATAGACACACACGCATACACACACACACATACACGCACGAGCACACACATGTAAGTGCGCAGTGAGGATTTCCTTTATATACACTAACAAACTATTCCAGCTGTTATATATTTACGATAATATAATGTTTTGTTTAATTAGGCTACAAAACATTTTAACCATTTCTTCCAGAACTTCTAAGAACTTTGTTAGTAAACTAATTGTAAACTTGTTTACTTCTGAAAATTGTGGATTCTAATCACTAAGTAGAGTCGTTTCTTAATTTAAAATTTGTTTCAAATAACTAGGAATTTCAGCGCAGAAAAACGAGGTCCACTTTGCCATTGTTCACATCTCAAATTAGGACGTAGATGCAGGTATAATCATTTTGGAGACTAAAAGAAGCAAACTCAGTTAATTTTTTGTATATTATATGATACCAATTACCGTACCAAGCCCAACAGCAAAACATGTGGTCCAAGCAAGTATTAAAAACATATTTGTTTGGTAATATTTGGTACCTTCTACTTTATTTCTAAAAAGTAATATGATATAGTAGCCTCATTTGAAATTTTGTTTGGTGGTGGTGGTGGGGGGGGGAGGATGGAAAGGTTTCACCATCAACATAAGCATACTTTTCAGCAAATGCCCTCGATATGCAACTGCGGGCAGCATTTTGCGTCCTTTTTGTGTCTTACGTATAAAATTCGCCTGACCTCGAAATTTCTCATAAAATTTGAACACTTCGTACTGGTATCGTAGTAAACCACTCCAACCTTTTTTCTTCCCCTCTCGGTGAAATATCAAAAGAGGCCGAAATAAGCGTAAAGTTATTTTAAATAATAAGTCCAAATCCCAAATTCAATGTCTGAATCTTATGGGATTCGGAGATAAGGTTATATCTTTGTATCAATTGCAACTCCTATTACACCCCTTCCATATCTAATTTCCAAAGCTTTTTCCTCCTTTTTAGGTAAAAAAAAAAGCTTTAACCACATGTTAAGTTATTTTATGTAAGGAGTCTCAATACTCGTACTACATTTCAAGTCTCTAAATTGAACAGATTCCCAGATAAGTTCTTAATATAATAATTATAACTCCACCTCATCTCGTGAACAACTATTTTAGACTGTTCATACTACGTTCGTTTTGAGCTAGCTGACACCGCATTTCAGTAATGTCGCCATCATGGCACTATTTGCCTCGAAAGGTTCTTCCTACTCTTTCTGAGCCATCTAACTTCTTAAGAGTCTTCATCCCGGCGAAATTAAAATACCGCTAATTTTACAGTAATTATGTGATATCTTCAAATAGATAAAAGATAATTGAAATGTGGAACAACAGCGCCCTAGACAATATTATTTTACATGAGAAACCGTTATCACGACTCACTTATCTGCTTTCGATTTCGAGCCATTTTGAAAATCGGCATTTATTTTCGCGTTTCTAAACCACTGAAAACGGAAAGCCACTAGGCGACTTGTGGTAACGGTAACTCATGCAAAATAATATTGTCTAGGGCGCTCTTGTTCCATATTTCAATTATCTTTTATCTATTTGAAGATATCACATAATTACTGTAATATTAGCGGTATTTTAATTTTGCCGGGATGAAGACTCTTAATTCAACCGTTTTCGGCGTTTTGATATGCCTTATATAACCTTTTTCCCATATCAACAACAATCTTTTGGCCGTAACTTATGGACAATGGTAGAGTTCTCACCTCTGGTGTAAGAGATCCTTGGTTTTATATCAGACCAAGCAAGTTTGTGAACAACATTGGAGAATTTCTTTGTTTTCTTTCAAATTCTCACCAACTTCTCATAATTATAATTATTCATTGTCATTAACACTTTCACTTTCAGGAACAAGTATTTACACGTTCGTGGCTCGTTCCATCACTGATGACAATGATTATTAGTTACTGGTACGTCCAGTGGCGGCGGTTGGACGTTAAAAGAGGGGGCAAGACATGATCTGAATATTTGCGTATAAATGTTAGTTTTCCTGCTTGTTTCTAATATTTTGTTTGACGAAAGGTTGTATAACTAACAGGATACTATCTTTTTCAGTTAAAATACCGTATATAGTATTTCATATTTTAAATAAATTGACAAGAGCAACGCCAGTAGGTAGTAGCCCTTTGTACTCTTAAACAACAAAAGTGTAAGAAGAGATTTGATTCCTTGCTCATGAACATCTTAAAATTCTGCCTGGAAAACTGTGTGATCAGATTACTGAATAACAAATTTGCAAAACAAATAAATAGAAAAGATAATATTAATCATAGTAATAAATTATGATTCTTGTTTTGCAAAAGTCATATTGAAACAGGGATTAATGAACAACTTAATTTTTAATTCCACACGTGCTATTAAATGTATATTATTACTCTTAGAAAATGAAAGACAGTAAATATTACAAGCATATGCTACGACTTTTAAAGAAATATTTGCTTTTGCAACTTCTCGAAACATGTTGGTTGCCATTGGGTGCAGTTTTCACTTTCTTGGACCACATCAAAACACAACAATACTTAAAATCACTCCATACTCCAGTTATACAAAATACTAAAACCTAGAATTATGTTGACTTCACTAAATTTAATTGTATATACACTCGTACACCCCTAACACACCACTTCACCCATATACTGCACTACAAAACAATGGAAAAGATAGAAGCCGTTTCTTATTACGCTTTTTTCCCTTACTTTAGAAAAAAGAAAAGACTTTTTAGGAATTGTCAATTTTTGTGCAATTAAAAAAATAACTTGTGAGAGACATTTTTTTTTTTGCTTTCGCGAAATGCTCTCTGAATTAGTTTCAAAGCGGCTGACTAATATATCGAGCCATTGTAAGAAGTGAAAGTATGCTGAAATTGTTGTGCTCCAATAGGTTAATTTTGGAGTTATTTTCTGTGGCCATTAAAACGCAATTCCTGTAGTTTGCTTAACTCCACGGGAAGACAACCAATACATACTCACGGAACGGCAAATATATATTTCACCATTTTTTCTATGAACCAGTAGATACATACAGAAACATTACTTTTCTAAATGAAACTATGTACTGTACATTAATGGGTTACTTCAAAAAGGTGTGGGGATAACTGGCTCCCTTTTCCCCCTCTAATCGCCGCCCATGGGTACGTCGTTCCAAACGTTAACCATCTTCACTTCCTTCGAGGGAGTTAATTTATTCTTAATCATTCGTTATCAGATAGAGCAGATTATAACACTGGATGGATAACATGCCGCCTCAGCTCTGTGGCTAGCAGCAATGGAATATTATGCTATCACGTTTATTTACTCATGCTTTCCATAATTTGTCCGAGCCTTTCCAATCAAATATTTACTGAATTTTCTCCTTTTTCTATGAGTATAGTCATTTCCCAAGCCTTATAAACGATTTTTTAGAAACACTTCGCATATTTTCTGAATATTTCCATTCTTTGTCAGAAGAAGTACTATATAGGATTATACCCAAGGTTTAAAAAGTGAAATTTGAATCTCTGTAATGCGTTAGTTTCTTTCCCACCAAAAATAGAACACGAGACATCACAAAGGTACACAACCTAGCTAGTACGCCAGGGGCAAGGGTAGGACCAGGAGGCAAACGACGCACAGAGAAAAAAACAACGTACGTAGAGTATGTAAAAATGTAGGTTACATGCGTAAATCTTGTAGTTTTCGGACTTAACGTTCGACTATATGTAACATTCTGTAGCAAACTTATAACTGAAAGAGTATGTTTTATAATATTTTACTATAAGTGTTCCATCTGTACATGGGCAGCGATTAGGGGGGGCAAAGAGGGGGAGTTGCCCCCCCCACTTTTTTGAAGTGACCCATTGATGTATATAGTTTCATTTGGGATGTAAAGTTATTGTATATATTATTGGTTCATAGAAACGAATGATGCCATATATTTGCCGTTGCGCGAGACGTATTGGTTATTTCTCTTCTGATGATGTTAAGAAAGGTACAGGATGTTTTAATTGCCACGGAAAATTGTCCAAAATTTAACCTATAATTTTATAAGGAGTGCAATGATTCCTGTACAATTTACCCTGGAGTGCAATAATTCCAACGTACTTTCATTTCTGCGTACAATGTTAGTTAGCCTCTTTGAAACTAATTGAGATAACACTTCAAAAAATAAGTCTTTCACAAGTTATTATTTAATTCCATAAAAATTGACAGTTCTTAAAATGAATTTTCTTTTTTCCAATAGCAAGGAATATTGATTAAAAAAAAAATAGAGTAATAAGGAACAACTTCTACCTTTTCCATTGTTTTACAATGTAATATACGAGTGAAGTGGTGTGTTTAGGGGTGTACTAGTGTATATGTAATTAAATTTAGTGAATTCAACAAAATTCTAGGTTTTAGAATTATTTTATATAAGTGGAGAGTGGAGTGACTCTAAGTATTGTTGAGTTTAGATGTATCCCAAGATAGCAAAAACTCTACCTAATGGCAACGAACATGGTTTGGGAAGCTGCAAAAGTATTTTTTTAGATGTCGTAACATTCATTGCTCATTGTGTTTACTGTCTTTCTAAGAGTAAAAACATACATTTAATAGCATGTGTGGAATTAAAAATATGTTTTCATTAATCCCCGGTTTCAATGTAGCTTTTGAAAAACAAGCCTCACTATTCATTACTATGATTAATATTATCCTTTCTATTTATTTGTTTTGCAAATTTGTTATTAAATAATCTGATCACACATTTTTCCACACAGAATTTTAAGATGTTCATGAGTAGGAAATCAAACCAAATCTTAAACTTCTTACACATTGCTAGTACCTACTTCCGTTGCTCTTGTCAATTTACTTAATAAAATATGAAATACGATATACGGTATTTTAACTGAAAAAGATAGTATCCTATTAGTTATGCAACCTTTCGTCAAAGTTTTAGCATTTACCAGGTGAACTAACATTGATATACAAATATTCAGATCATGTCTTGCCCCCCCACTTTTAACGTCCAATCGCCGCCACTGCATCTTTAAGTACTTTCCGTATAAGTGTTCCATCTGTAAGTACTTTCCGTATAATTGTTCCATCTGTAAGTACTTTCCGTATAAGTGTTTCATCTGTAAGTACTTTCCGTATAAGTGTTCCATCTATAAGTATTTTCCGTATAAGTGTTCCAACTGTAAGTTCTTTCCGTATAAGTGTTCCATCTGTAAGTACTTTCCGTATAAGTGTTCCATCTATAAGTACTTTCCGTATAAGTGTTCCATCTATAAGTACTTTCCGTATAAGTGTTCCATCTATAAGTACTTTCCGTATAAGTGTTCCATCTATAAGTACTTTCCGTATAAGTGTTCCATCTGTAAGTACTTTCCGTATAAGTGTTCCATCTGTAAGTACTTTCCGTATAAGTGTTCCATCTGCAAGTACTTTCTGTATAAGTGTTCCATCTGTAAGTCCTTTCCGTATAAGTGTTCCATCTATAACGACTTTCCGTATAAGTGTTCCATCTATAAGTACTTTCCGTATAAGTGTTCCATCTATAAGTACTTTCTGTATAAGTGTTCCATCTATAAGTACTTTCCGTATAAGTGTTCCATCTGCAAGTAGTTTCCGTATAATTGTTCCATCTGTAAGTACTTTCCGTATAAGTGTTCCATCTGTAAGTACTTTCTGTATAAATGTTCCATTTGTAAGTACTTTCCGTGTAAGTGTTCCATCTATAGGTACTTTCCGTATAAATGTTACATCTATACGTACTTTCCATATGAAAGAAAGAAATGTATATTGGCGGAAAGGATATCACATACAGATGGACGTATGTAACATATACCTGAAGTGTGTAACAAACGTACACGTATGTAATACACGGAAGATTGTTAAACATTGCAGCGGCATGATGTAATATCTAAGCGGAAAAAACGGCTGTACGTATGTAGAATATGGATAACGTATGCTCCGTACAGATTTCTGTAATAAATATATGGGTTCCATATATTTGTACAATATACCGCTGTCCAGATAACGGATTTTTCTCAGTGCAGATGGTGTTCAAAGGGTTCGGAGCTTCACCCCAAACTTCATAAATATTTTTAATACTTGTGTTTTGGTTACACCAAAGGTGCTCACGAGGGTCCATCTAGGCCGGAGTCCTCCAGTCTTACTAACTCAACACACATTCTTAATAAAATTATACTTACTTTAGCATATAAATGATTGGTACCGCCTAATATATGATGAAAAATATGAAAATTTTGAGTTTTACGTCTCACGGTTATGCCGGCTAGGCTAAAGTAGACGGTGATGATGAGAAATGAATGAAATGTTGTAATGAAGAAAGTGGGAGGAAACAGAAGAACCCGAGGTACCACACGCAGACAGTGTTTGTCCATCACAAAGTTCACTTGACGGGAACAAGGTTTGAACCCGGGACTCTATGCACCAGAGGTGAGCGCTCTACCATTTAGCCACTGCGGCCCCCCTTAATATATGATTTTACATTATATTTGTACTATTTCTTTGCTTGAGGTCCTTCATATTGATACGGTTAGTGTACGCATCTTCAGCGCAGGAGACCCGAGTTCGATTTCTGCTGGGAGTTCATGTGGATCGAATTCCATGTTAGGCTCTAGGTCCACGTCTCATACGGACTCGATCCTGAAAGGGGCGTAAACTCTAATCCTACCTACCTACCTTTCTTTTCCCCCAAAAATGATCAGTTCACTTCTATAATTTTTCCTGATAATAAGTAGAAGTACTCAACAATTAGTAATTTTGTTTATAGAGTCGAGTTGATTTTGAGTTTGATAACACCCCTTTGAGCAGCAAGGCTATATGAGACGGAACCTACTGATTAATGTGGAATCCGAACTACATGAGCTCCTGCCAGGAATCGAACTCATGCTAAAGCCGCGTACGCTTACCACTTAGCCACGAAGGAGCTCAGTACTTTCGTTTTCTTGGGTGTAAAAAAGCATCAGCTCAATACTACATAGATGTGGTGTCTTACAGTATTGGACCGCTTCCAACTTTGGACCCAATCCAACACAATACAATCTGGGTGCGCAACTGCTTAAAACTAAATGTAGATTATCTTTGTGCAGCAGGAGATCTTTGTGCTAGGTTCTAACTGATCAATCTTATAATTTAACTTAATTTAACACATCTAGAGTTATTACTAAATCGCTTCTTGTTAACGCTGGTAGATGAAACATAGCAGCTAACACCAGTAAACAAAAGAAAAAAAAAATAAAGTGGAAGCAAGAACATCTGCATATATGCATTATGTCTCTTAAAACATACATTCTAATGGTACTTAAATTAGAAGTAAGCCAGAATTGGTAAGCTTAATTTCTTCTCACTTTTAGTCTGTGTGATGAGAAAATTTAGCTATACATGAAACTTATATCTTGGTGCGAGCAGTCCCGTGTTCGATTCCCAGTGGGGTCACTCTGTCGTAAAAGTGTAACAACTTTTTTCAGGCCAGCTATCCTGAGGGAAATTTTCCTGAGTTTTCCTCATTCACACCAGGCAAATGCCGTGGATGGTACCTAACATACTGGTCCCAGGCCACTTCCTTCCTTTTACACTCTTTTTCTATCTTCCCTTTCCCCGGATAGTGTAATCGCCGAGGGACGTCACTCTCATACGTAATGGGCTAATATGACTATAGGTGCCAAAAGCCCAGAAATCTAATTCCTAGTTCCTTGAAACCGATATGTGACTGATTTTTACAGACAAATACAAGGACCCTATTTTACGTACAGAAGAGAGCAATGAGTTTTATGCAACTACCATTCCTTCCTTACTTCCTCCGGGAATTCCTCATTGTATAATTGCTGGAGATTTCAATGCAATTGTTGATCCCCGAGATTCTCTGACGCCTACCACGCCTTGTCCTACTTTGTCAGAGCTTATTCGTGTCCTAAAGTTAAAAGACTCTTTAGTTGTGTCAAACTCTAAGCATGTATTCACCCACTGCACTACTACGACGAAGAGTAGTAGAATCGACCGAGCATACATTTCAGAGAATTTATGCACTGCGGTGATACAACAAAAAACAATTCCAGTGGCACTGTCACATCATGCCGCAATTAAAGTAGCTTTTAAAATGCCTTTCTTGCTACCACCGGCTAGGGGCCCTTCCTATTGGAAGATTAATACTGAAATCATGTCTCGCCCTCAGGTTCTAGCGGAATTCTCGCGTCGATTACCTTATTGGTGCAGCATGCAGCAGTACTACCCTTCTGTGATTTCCTGGTGGAATTTATATTGTAAACCTAAACTATGCAGTTTCTTTTCAATGGCTAGGGCGGGTCGCGAGGGAAGACGACCTCTGTGACATCCATTGGTTTCAATTTTTCATTGTGTGTGTTTCAGTTTCTCAATACATGAATTTATGAATCTTGTTTTGTCTCGGTTTTGATATTTCAATTTATCGATACTAATACATGTGTAGGTTGAAATTAGAATTGCGCTCATGTTGTTAGCTAATTTTAGTATGGGAGAGAAGAAAGGAGAGGAGAGAGAGGATCTCTTTTCCAGACACGATTGTGCGATAAGAAGGTGTATATTGGGTGACGTAGCTGCACGGCGTTAGCTGTCGCAATTTTTTTTATGGGCGGTGTACCAGCCGCATCTCACTCGCCAGATTTTCTCTTATCAAATACTTCATGCGGCAATTCAGTAAAATCACTTGTAAATAAAAAAATCTGGAGGAAACAGCACTTTTCGCACTTGTAACTAGAAAAGCTATGGAAAGAGTGCGGGGGGGGGGGGGGGGAAGGAGGAAGAATGTATGTACCACAGAAAATAGCTTGGGTCAAAGGATTTTGACAAATGAAAGAATGCCGAGGAAAGATTTATCATTCCCTTTTTTCCTTTTCGAATCACCTATTGTGTCAAAGAAGATTTTCGTTTGGAAATATTTTACAGCATGTACATTAGTACGCCTTTTGGCTCTGTCAGAAAAAAAAAGTTGGAGTATATAGACAACTTGTCGTAGGTCTACGCAAATTGACTTATTATTATTATTATTATTATTATTATTATTATTATTATTATTATTATTATTATTATTATTATTATTATTATTATTATTATTATTATTATATTATTAATTCGATCATTTAACTTAAAATGGTGTATTTCTCACCACTGTGTATGCCTTTCTCAGATTGGCTTACGGACCCTTTGATATAGTCTTGCGGAGTCCAGGTTGGGAAAGGCTGCTCTAGAAGATACGTAAGTTACGTAAGTCAAGAAGAGGCGCAGCCATCGACGTTTATTTCAACTATTACAAGAGTAACAATGTAAGTGCATTTTCATATTAACCTTTCTGATAGTTTCAGATTCTTTGCCTCATATCTCAAGCACAGCCCTTTATACATGTTATAAGAGCAAGTAATGACATTAAAACCTATGTATCACCCAATTATCAGTTTTCTATTCTCTTCAATCCATGTTTGTCTCTATGTCTCGCAACATTCTGTGAGAAGATTTAGATAGACTGAGAACTTACAATCAAGGGTTCGATTCTCAGTTTACACCACAGTATTTAGGATTCTTCACAGAATGGCACATTAACGCTAGGCGTCCTGTTCTTTACTGAAAGGAATAGACCAATGTTACTCGATTTGACAACTTTAGATTTAGCTACCAGCAGAAAGCAAGAGGATTGTCACTCCACTGTATCACCCTTATCTATTGTCATTCGTAAAGCCATAACTCCTTTACTTGCTTATTACTTAAGCAAGCCAGAAAAAAATAGGACATGGAAAAATGAAAATACCAAAGTGATCGATAAAATTATTTATTATCGATTATTTTAGAAAACATTCATATATGTATTTGTATATATATATTTGTATAACATAAGTAGTAAATAACACATATTTACAATACTTAAATTTGTCATAAATATTGTTTATTATGAATAATAATAAGTTATTTGTCATTATATGTTTTTCATTAACATTCATAACTTTCAGTTCATTCACCTAGACTCCATATTTTTCATTAAAATTATTTTAAGAGGCCTCATTACGGCGAAATTCAAATACCGATAATTTTACAGTAATTATGTAATATCTTGAAATAGATAAAAGATAATCGAAAAGTGGAACATCAGCTCCCTAGACAATATTATTTTAGATGAGATACCGTTATCACGACTCACTTATCTGCCCACTTATCGATTTCCAGCCCTTTGGAAAATCGGCATTTATTTTCGCATTTCTAAATGGCTGCAAACGGAACGCTACTAGGTGACTCGTGATAACGTTACCTCATGCAAAATAATATTGTCTAGCGCGCTTTTGTTCCACATTTCGATTATCTTTTATCTATTTGAAGATATCACAAATTACTGTAAAAATAGCGGTATGTTAATTTCGCAGTTGAAAGACATCTTAATAAAACTACATATCTCATGTTTTCTTTCTTTTTTTAAAACTAAAACTATATAAATAATTTGTTTAAAATATTTTTACTTAAGAATATGATTGTAAAGACAGGTAGTTGAGCACCAAATTATTCGATTCGCCATTTCGGCAGTTCTAAAACATGTTTCGTTTCGTCTTCTTGCTATTTGCACCTTCTTTTTGCACACGAATCTTGGCAGTGTCAACAGGGTAAATAACATTTATACATACTCGTGCCACTAGAGTTCACACATGGGTGCTGCCTGTCACGTGATAGGATAACGACAATATGTTTTGCCATACATGTCCTCTTCTGGTATTATATCTTCCAATGGCGTCACGTTCGCCTTTTTCCACTCGTCTCTAACCTTAAAAGCAAGAAAATAAAAATTTTAATTTTCTATGATTTACATTCGGCATTAAAGATTGAAACTGTTTGTGATGTTATAGGATCGGTTCCCACCCGTCCGCCCAAACCGTTTCTTAAAATTCTCTCTTCACCTGTACATATTCAGTATTTACGATTCAGTATTGATTTCCCAGTACTAATACTGAAAATTGATATTCAAAATAGCAACATTAAAACGCTATATGATATAATTCTAGTCCTCGTTAGGCCTGTTAATATTATTAGTATATACAGGGTATTTGAAAATGAAATGAAAAATTCTTTGAGTTTTACGTCCCACTCTTATGCCGGCTAGGCTAAAGGAGACGGTAATGATGAAATAATGAATGAAATGCTGGAATGAAGAAAGTGGAATGAAACGGGAGACCCCCCAGAAAATCCACGCACACGGTGTTTGCCCACCACAAAGTTCACTTGGCGCGAGCTGGGATCGAAGTAGGGACCCCAAGCACCAGAGGTGAACGCTCTACCACTTAGACACCGCGGCCCCCAGGGTGTTTCAAAAACCACACCAACAACTTTTGGAAGGTGATTCCTGACATAAAGATAAGACAAAAAGTACAGACCAACCTGGGTGCCCAAATGCTTCCTTTTGGAGTTAAAGGCTACCGAAAACATGAAAAAATGAGTTTTAAAGGTCCATAGCTCCAAAACTATGGAACCTACCGCAGTCAGGTCAAGAATTCACTTAGGAACTAATATGTACACTATCCAAAAATCCATGTTTCAGAATCCTAAGGTGCTCACGCAACAATTTTTATAGACGGAGTTTGGCTACGGGCATATAATTTGAAGTACTCACCAACTACCTCTATAAAAATTGTTGCGGAAGTACCGCAGGATTCTGAAACTTGGGTATTTGGATAGGACACATACTAGTTCCTAAGTGAAGCTTTGACCGGACTAAGCATTTGTGTACCCAGGTTGGTCTATACTTTTTGACTTATTTTGGTGTCAAGAATCATCTCCCAAATGATGCCGGTGTTGTTTTGAAAGATCATACATAAAAGCACTAAGTCAATTTACCATAAGATCTACTGAACATAGAACTATTTGTTAAATAATTTGAATGATATCATTGCTATGATAGAATAATATAATTTAGGCACTTTGTAAAATCTATTTTGAGTACTGCGAAATTAAAGGGCATAAAATGAAATGAAATCTATCAGTTTTACGAGGCCCACGGCTATGTCATGTAGGACATGGTAATAATGAGGATAAATGCAATGGTGGAATGAAGAAAGTGGGAAGAAATGGGAGAGTCACAAGAAAACCCACGCACACGGTGTTTGTCTACCACAAAGCCCACTTGACGCGAGCTGGGATCGAACCAAGGACGCCATGCACCAGAAAGAGAGCATAAAGTATGTGAATTTTAAAATAGAAATCTTCATATAATAATATATGGTAACATTCTAGTATACAGTACAACAATAAATAACACAATATTTTTGTTACTATTTTATTGTAATTTTGTAACGATGGTAAAAGGTAAATGAACAATACCGTGGAATGCGAAAATTGGAATTGGCGAAACAATTACCAAACCCATAGACAGTGGTCGAATTGCAAATAAGTTAGAGCCACTATTCTCGTATTTACAGACTTGTTATAAAGAATTTCAATGAACTATTTCGACAAACTATAAGAGATAATTCCTCACACCAAAATAAGAAAAAAGTTAATCTAGAGTAGTGGGGGATATAACCCAAGGCTAGGCCAGTTATTTGAGTGACAAAAATAATTAAAGCTATTATTTATATATTTTTGAAACTTTATAATAAGCGTTGCCTTTTTCTTATTCTTTATTGAACACTTTTAGAATAATATTAATAGTGATGAGTAGAGATACTATTTTGTGGTAAATAAAAATTCGTAATTTCGTTAGAAAAATATGCGTAAAGCGGGTTAAAATCGGTAAACAAAAATTTAATATAAGAACAATATTTTCCTTGGCAGTTACAATTAGTTACCTTTTATTTCACCTTAATTTCCACTCATCAATCATATATTAAATAATATTTGAGTTTCTTTAAAATAACACTAGCTATTTTCATAGAATAAAAGTTTCATTTAAAGGGGAAAAAAAGCACACATAGAACATTAATAGAAAAAAATAACTTCAGTGTTCACAGTTTACTTATGCAAATAACACGTAAGCATTGTTTCAATGTTTTCTGTGTTTAATTTTTTCTTTTCTCGATAACACAAAACAACAACTTTTTGTGATTTTCGCTTTCATTGTGCTTCACACACGAATTGCGTCGCTTCCAGGCTAATACGGTATAATATTACAGAATTTCAGGGGCGAATCCACAGGGGGGGTGATCGCCCCCAGAAGAGGAAACTCACTTATTTTATATATAAATAAAACCCATAGCAGTATTTCAACCCATCGCTCCCGCCAGAAGTCTGTCCTGGATCCGCACAGCAAAATGTACACATAAATATTTTTTGACGTGCATCTAAAATGTAGTAACCATGATCTTTAATTCTTGTGCTCTATCGACACATGTGATTTTCGGCATTGTACCGGTTGCTTTGCCATTCAGTAGTACTGGAGGCAAATCTGGGACCACACTCGTTACAGCCAAGAAAGCATATAAACTGAGGGAGGGCTGGCGCCAGACATTCGGTAGTCTCATATTTCATTGTGATAGACAATTGACGAAGCAGTAGCCTTTACTCACGGACAAGTATGCAGAAGGGAGAAATAATAGTAATGAATAAATCATAAAAGCGTCGAAAAATTGTCACTTCTCGCATAAATTTCGTGAAATATCGAGACTTTTTGCGAATTTCGTTAATTCGACAGAATTTCGCGTTTAGTCGCGAGCGTTGTATGACCTAACAAACAGTAAATATATATATATATATATATTAGGTACACAACATTTCCATACAAAACTGATGCATTTCGCGTTTTCGCGTGCCACCAAAAAATCGTGTCTCTAGTGATGAGTTGTATGTTTATATTAACCATTTATTTTCTCCGACAATTATTAACTTGAATGATAATTAAAAAATTTTGCCATATAAAGCGCAATATCTTGCGACTAATCTGTTTTGCTACCGTAGCTGAGAACGTCTACAATCGTTAATTGTTAATTTGTATTTCATGTATAACTAATTGTAACTGGTGAAAGGTATGATTCATTTCTTTTTTATTTCTAGTTCCTGTTAACGAAGTTCATAAACAGATTTCAAATTATAATGATTTTCCTAATCTTATGGTATATCTATCATAGCTTGGAGTCTGGCTGCCCCTTTTTACCTTCTAGGTCCGCCCCTGATCTAGACCCATGGGGAAGATGCATAGTTTCATAGCTAGTGCTGTCCAAAAGCGTGGAGAAATATACATTATTACACGTATTATTGCAAACACGAGAAACTATGGAATGATAGTTCATATCATATTAAAAGAAACCACGCATGCACAATCTAAAAATGCATATTTCAGTAGGGGTGTGATGGGTGCGCAAGTGATCTCTTACAGGGCATAATTCCCTGTTTATACAGGTATAACACGTCCGTCTCTAAAGGGTTAAAATTGTTAACCCTTACGGTACTAAATGCTTTACAATCAACTAAGATATTATAACTTCAAAATGTAAATTTTGTATTGTTAAGATTTATAAAAATTCCCATTAGAGCGCACTCAGAAAGGTAAGACGCTATTGCAAATGTTAGGAACAATTAAAACGCCCTTCAACTGTGTACAAAATCTGGCTTATCCGAAGATCCTTTTAAGAGATCGAGTTCAACCATAGCAATATTATTATCATACAGTATACCATTATACATGGTGGCCGAAAAGTAGGTATAGAGTAGCCAGTGGCGTATTTAAGGGGAGGGGGCTTCCGGGCTTAAGATCCCCCCGAATTTTTGTTTACTATATTAAAGTAAATGAAATATCTTCCAGAATTTTTACATTGCAGGACTAAAGTTAGCAAAGCTCCCCCCGAAACAAAATCGTAAATACGCCATTGACAGTAGCATATGGATCGGTCAATGGCATTTTCTGTAATTTTCTTATTGTTATCCATACAGATTTGAACTTGTTTAGTTTATTATTTATTTTTAATTTCTTTTCATTCTTTCGTTTAAATAGGAATAAACTGAATCAAATAAACTCATTATCTTAGTAAACTAAAATGTCATACTTGATCAATACAGGGCTGTATACCTACTTTTGGGCCACTCTATATGTATATAAAGTGAGCGCATTCCGTTTCCTAGAGATTATAACAAACTTTCTCCACTCTGCGCAAGTCTGTTCAGATCATACCAAGGAAAAGAAGCAAAAATGATGTATAATAAAAAAAAAATTACATCTGTATTATACGTAGAGATGCAAGGGCTCGGAAAAAAACCGGCTTTTTTGGAAAAAAACTCGGTTTTTTCTGCTTTGCTTTTTTGCTTCGGAAATTTTGGGTTTTTTTTTCAAAATACTGCTTTAATTTGATAAAACAGACTTTGTATCGCTTCTCTATAACACAAAAAATCATTTAATTAGTGGTTGATGCTGATAATAATATAAAACATCGAAAATAAACTATGAATTTCGAAAAAATATTTCAAACAATTTTTCTTCAACATATTTACATTATGAATTCCACAGGATTAACCAATGTATATAATAAGAATTTTTTTAACCTCCTATATACAAAAGTAAGCAGAGTTGGCAAGAACCGTGGTTGTTTTTGAAAATGCCAAAAACCCGTTTTTTGGGGGATGTTTAAACCAGGCTTTTTTGGTTTAAACCAGGCTTTTTTGACTTAGATTTTTTGCTTTATGTATTTATATTACATATTCACAGAAATAGCCTAAGTTTGTTTCGCCTTGATGTTATTATGCAACAGCGGGGTTATGCCGGAAGAACTCCCATAAGCTTAAAGAAGTGCGGTCAGTAAATTTCTAAAGTTGAGAATCTCCCGCCCTAGCCATAAGCTACGTAGGCAATCGATAAATTTTGCCAATTTCTATCAATATATTTAAGCAATATTGGCTTCTTTATAAAACAACACGCATTTAGGCATGTAGAAATATACAATTTGGTTTGTTTCGTATATTTAGGCTTAACATCCTTACGAAATACCGAGGTTATCAAGGAGAAGACTTTCGCTTAAACTGACATCCGAACCGCTACTTGGGTTACGCATGAAAGAAGGATTGTGATTCGACCGAGAATTGAACATGGGACACCTTGATTAAAAGGTGAAAGGGAAATAAAACTATTGCAGGTAGTTTGATATCTGGAAACGTTACCATGAAGTTCACACGATTCGCATTTTTTATTCTTTTTATTTTTGTGGTTTTAAACCAGTTATTAAAAAAAAAGTTGGTGTAAATCAGCCAACCCTAAAAGTAAACACTTCTTTTTGAAGAATACACAAATAACTAGCAAAATAGTATGTAGTATTTTTACTCCAAAATATTCCATACCCTCTTTTTGAAACAAAATAAAATTAAAATAAAACATAAGAGAAATACTTAGATTTATATGATACACTTAAAGGCTGCACATCTAGAGCTTTTGGTTCTGTATATTCTTGAAATTCTACAGTTAAGTTTTATAGAACCACCATCACAGTTTACCCAATGCTCAAGTTTTCTGAATTTTTAACAAGAGGGATTCAACATATCATTACGGAACTCCCCCCCCCCCAAAAAAAAACTACGGAATATATTTAAGTTAAGCTAAATACAACTGCACAACAAACATGACTGAGTGATTAGCTTTTGCGCTTCTATCGGGAAGTCCGGGATTCAACCAGCATTCGACCATTCTGACAAAGCTTTTCTTCATTCCATCTGTGAATGTAGAAATAGTGCGTGTACTGTGAGTTGGGCGACTTCCTTTTTTATTGTTTTTAAATCGTTATTATTACTAATTACCAGCAGTGACGGTTTTGCGAATATTAGGGGGGCGGTCTTTCGGACTGAAGCCCGTTCCCCAAAGTTACGGAATGTCTGCAACAAACGAAATATCTATTATTTATGCCTTTACTCATAAACTTTAAGCTCCCGTCAAATAAAAATTACGAATGTTTAAAAAAACTAAACATTAGTAAGAAACCCTTCCCAAAATACTTTTCTAAATCCGCCACTGATTCTCAGTATAAAATGATTTTTAAAGTTGTATCAGAAAGATTATTGCTAAACATATAAACGAAACGAAATATTAGTTATGCCTGTACTCATAAACTTCAAGCACTTCCCAAATAAAATTAGGACTTTTTAGGAAACGAAACAATCAGAAAAAAAAACCTCCTAAAGTACTTTTCTAAATCCGCTACTGATTATTTGTATAAATTGGTATTCAAGGTTGTGTCCGGAAAATTATTGCTAAATCACTTCACAGCTACAGTATAACAGAAATGTGGAAGTACGGTTTGACGGATATATTGAAAAACGTACGCTTTGACGGATAAATAGAAAAACGGGCAAGTTTAACTTTTGCGCTAGAAGCTAGAGTACTAAAATCTCTTAGAAATGAAACACGAATGACAAACTAGAGAAGAAAAAAGATGTCGATAACTCAAAAGTTAAAATAAAGTTAAATAGCCTCTAAAATTACCCTCAAATATTACATTCTTCATGTTAGCTTTAATTCGTAAAACATGTGCTCCATCCATCTTGATGGTGAATTTCAGAGCGAAATATCACATTCAGGTCATGGAATTTTTATCTAACTATAGAATATACTATAAGAAAGCTATTTAGATAGAAAAATCATGAAGTTGAAAAAAGCCAAAATTTCCAAAATTCTCGTTTTTTTCCCAAAAAAGCCGGCTTTTTATGTGAAAAAAACCATCGATTCAAAAAAGCCGGCTTTTTTGCATCTCTAATTATACGACATCAGTTTTATTGTTGAATAGGCGTTTGTAAAGAACACTGAGAAATCAAAGGTAAGAGAGCAATTCGAAAAGAAAAAAAAAACTCCACTTGCGCATGTGCCAGAAATGGCTGAGAAGAGCGCCTTCAGTCCTGTGGCACTGTGTGCAGTAGTTCAGTAGACCTAGGGTAAGGGTATGTTGATCTGTGCAGTAGACAGTGTGCAGGGAAGGAAATGGTTATGGTGCAGTTTATACGTCTGCTATAATAATCGAAAATGAACGCTCCAATAGAAAAACCCGCCAAATGTGAAATGTGTTCGGTAATACGATTTAACTGCGAAAAAACTTTCGGCAGCTGCGATTCATCGCGAACTGTGGTGTTTACGGACTAAACGGATGAGTGAAGATATCGTACGTGAATGGTGTTACATGTTTCAAGATGGACTACTGCGTGCACGATGTGGCAAGAAGCGGGCACCCATTTGTAGTCAGTAATGAACTCGTGCAGGAAATGAACTCGGCTGGAGTGTTTCAGGCACTTGAAGCAGTGACTTGTGTCGCACCACTTGGACAATGACAATCCACTTCACAATGCTGTTACCGGGCAGTTTCATTCCCACGCGGGAGATTGTTTTGCAGAAGGAATTACAAACAAGTGCCTCAATTTGAACGGTAAATATGTTGAAAAGTAATGTAATATTGTAATAAATATTCCATATCTCCGAGCCCATGTCATTCATAACAAAACGACGATTTTTTTCCAGAATTGCCCTAGTATTTATTTTGTTTTAATCTTACTTTGCACTACCATCATACAAACTTCAAGCATTCACCTTTATGCAAACTTCAACTCTCACGTTTCCTTATTTATCACCTTCGCAAACCTCAACTTCTCATTTTCATCTTAATTCATCTCATCTGATTTGTCAGGTCAACTATAGTCCTTCAACTAATCTTGATCATTCGAAAATTTCTTCCTTTCATTTCCACGTAAACTTTTGTCATCTCATTCTTATGCAAACTTATACAGCCTCATCTATAATCATCCTCGTACTAACATCCTCGTCTCTATCTATTCTTCTCCCAAATTCCTATTCTTCATATCACTTTACCATTACGCAAATTATAACCTCTCACCCACATTTTACTTGACTTTGTCCCTCAAACAAATGGCTGGTTATACATTTCACCTCTCTTGTGAATATAGAAACATGATAATAACCTTAAACAACTTACACAGAGTATAACTGTCTAAGGATTAGTTATTTTTACCTTTTCAACTTCCCTGAAGACACGAAGCAAGTTTTTCCCTGCTAATTTCTTAATGTCATCTTCTGACCATTTTTCTTCTAGGAGCAATTCTGCTAATAAGTAAGGGTATCTGGATACATCTTCTAATCCGTTTGGTGTGCTGTCGAAATAAAATAAAAAAATAGATAATATGCAATTATTTCTTTACATATATATGAGTTCCGCTTCCACATAAATAAACATAACATGAAGATACGAAGTATTAATTTTATGTTTTCATATTATATTTATTGTTTTGTATTTATTAGTTTTATGTTTTTTTTTTGACAAGGGAATAAAGTCTAAAGTTACGAGGTGCGTCCAGAAAGTTATGTACCTAGACAGGAAGGAATGCAGATAGGCTCACCTAGTCATTACTGCTTTTCGGTGTAGTCCTCATGGAGGTCTATGTACCGCGGCCACTTTGTGGGCAGTGAAGAAATCCCAGAGAAAAAATAGTCTTTGTCATAGCCTGCAAATAACCGAGAAACAATTTGTTCGAGTTCTTTATCCGACGAACAATGTTGTCCCCGCATTTGTTTCTTCAAGTTGCGGAAGAGGAAATAGTCACTAGGGGTCATGTCCGGACTGTAAGGAAGATGATTCAACACTTGGAAATCACAGTCAGCAATGGCAGCCTGATCCTTCTGCGGCGTAATACAAATCCTCTTCTCTCGGCCATTGCGTTGCTCCGATTGACTTCAATTTGCGCAGCGGGGTTCCTCACAGTGGCCTTGGTGTGCGTGTTAGGCGTGATTTATTCTCTGCTCCTCCTTTTCTGTCTAGGTAAATAACTTATTGGATGCCCCTCGTATCTTTATGAACCAGAAAGAGTGAAAAAGAGGATAAGAAATATGTGCAAACGTATTTGAAGAGACATATGTAGAAAAGTTATAGAATATTGTTGTCTTTCTCATGAATATGCTAAAATAAATAAGTGATATATATAGTGTTTAAATTATAGTGATTCTGATTGGAGATTAAAGGAACGTAGTGTCAAGAGGGTCCTTAGCCTATCGTACACAGGTATTACAGCTACTAAGTATGTTAAGTAAAGAAATTATGAAGGATTTACCATATATTGATGTCATTATCAACTTAGGCTGATATCGATCCACTGTTTTAAACCTTGCTTTTTGGTGTATCTCTTTGTATGATGCAATAATCTATTCACCATATATAGAGTGTTTCAAAGCAACATCGACAACGTTTGGAAGATGATTCCTAACACCAAGGTAAGGCAAAAAGTATAGACCAACATGGGTGCAGAAAAAATGTCATTTCGGAGTTATAGGCTGCCGAAAACATGAAAAAATTAACTTTATAGGTTCATAGCTCCAATACTATGGGACCTACCGTAGTCTGGTCAAGACTTCAATTAGGAACTGGTATATGCCCTATTCTAATATTCATATTTCAGAATCCTGCGGTAATTTCGCAAGAATTTTTATTGAGGTAGTTCGTGAGTACTTCAAATTATATCCCGGTAGACAAACTAGCTTCATAAAAATTGTTGTGTGAGTATCTTAGTATTCAGCTACATGTATTTTTGCATAGCGCACATATTAGTTCCTCAGTGAAGTCTTGATCCGACTATGGTGGGTCCCATAATATTGGAGATGGGCATTTAAAGTTCATTTTTCATGTTTTCGGCAGCCTATAACTCCAAAAGGAAGCATGAGTGCACCCAGGTAGATCTATATTTTTTGTCTTATCTTGGTGTAAGGAATCACCTCCCAAACGATGTCGGTGTTGTTTCGAAACATCCTGCGCAATGACTTTTTACACTATTTGGCAGGTGGTTTCTAGAACCAGAAAAGATGTTAATTATTACCATTAAATCTTTTAGGAAAAGCAGTTAAATTAATAAGAAACCACCTCAATGTTACAGATCGTCTGACAGTCGACTATGCATGAACTGCTTTGTAAAGTCAGTCGTCTGAAAGAAGACTGTGCATAAGACAGTTGAAAACCACAGAGCATGTTACAGAATGACACATAACTTTGGAATCGTGGGGGCACGGTTTGTTTAAAGGTAGAGCGGTTTTCTCTGGTACGTGGGGTCCCTGGGTCGATCTCCGGCCAAGTAAGTTTGTGGTGGACAACATCGTGCACATGTGCTTTTTGGGGTTTTCCCGTTTCCTCCATTTTATCATTCCACCAATTCTTCCATCATCATTCTCTTGTTTTAACCATAGCTTCCTTTAGCCTAAAGGGCATAATCGTGGGACATTTAATCCAAAGTTTTCATTTCATAACTTTGTTACCATTGTATTAATTTTGAAGGAAAATTCAAAAACAAGTAGCTACGAGTACTACACCTTTCCAATGAGATAAACAAATGTTGGTTGTTATACACCAAACAAAGTCATTCATCTTTCTGCACTACGTTTTGCTTTATCCAATAGTATTCAATTAATTAATTTCGAGATGAAGGTAATTCCTAAACATGATTTTCCAACTAATTACCCTTAATTACCAATTATTTCTCCTCTAAATTACAAGTTGACTTAACACCTTAGAGATAAAACACGAGAGAGAGAGCCTGATAGTAACTTTTAGATGGATTTCTGCTTGATTGTGGCTTTAATAAGAGGGTCAGCATTAAGGCTAATTGGCCCATTAATTTTCCTTACTTTAATATTCCTTTTCATCACCATAGATGTTCAACCATAATTACCGTGTCTAGGGGAGAAGAAGAGGATTTAGTGTATCACCAACTAAGCGCCTTTCAATTGTATATCCATATTGTAAAAGAAAAAGTCAATTCTGTCTTTTTTACCCGTTTCTTTGTTAATTGATATGAAGAAACTAAGAAAGCATTATCCATACTGGAAAGGGAAAATTAATTGTCTTTTCTGCCATTTTTTTGATTAACATGAGGAGACTGAGAAAGCATTATCGATATTGGAAAAGAAAAATCAAATCAGTCTTTTCTGACAGTTTTTTATTGATTAACATGAGGAGACTAAGAAAGCATTATCCATATTGGAAAAGAAAAATCAATTCTGTCTTTTTTGCCAGTTTCTTTGTTGATTAACATGAGGAGAATAAGAAAGCATTATCTATGTTGGAAAAGAAAAATAAATTCTGTCTTTTCTGCCAGTTTTCTGTTGATTGACATGATGAGACTAGGAAAGCATTACCCATACTGGAAAAGAAAAATCAATTCTGTCTTTTCTGGTAGTTTTTTGTTGATTAACATGAGGAGAATAAGAAAGCATTATTCATACTAGTAAAGAAAAATCAATTCTATCTTTTCTGTCAGTTTTTTATTGATTAACATGAGGAGAATAAGAAAGCATTATCCATACTGGAAAAGAAAAATCAATTCTATCTTTTCTGACAGTTTTTTGTTGATTAACATGAGGAGAATAAGAAAGCATTATCCATACTGGAAAAGAAAAATCAATTCTGTTTTTTCTGGTAGTTTTTTGTTGTTTAACATGAGGAGACTAAGAAAGCGTTATCCATGTTGGAAAAGAAAAATAAATTCTGTCTTTTTGCCAGTTTCTTTGTTGATTGACATGAGGAGACTAGGAAAGCATTATCCATACTGCAAAAGAAAAATCAGTTCTGTCTTTTCTGTCAGTTTCTTTGTTAACTGACATGAGGAAACTAACAGAAAGCAGTATTTCTCTCTTAATGTTAGTGCACTCATTTTTGCTGTAAAGAGTTTCTCGATCCATCTCAGGAAATCTTAAAGATGAAAGAAATCCTGAGTGAGTGACCGACTGATCAGTACCCAGGCTAAATCACTTAAGTAGGAACTTGCAATTTGGACAATATGCAAACTTTGTGCGGTAGTGTACAGTGGGTTACAAACTTTCGGGAAAAAACTTGCGGCGTGAAGAAGGGTCCTTCAAGAAAACGACATACAGTTCAAACTTCAGAGAATATTGAGGAGACCTTTAAGAAAATAACCCATAGTTCAAACTCCAAAGAATATTGAGGGAATCATCTTTAAAAAATATTACTTTAGAAAGGTACAGATAGTAGGTTTTCTAATTGTTATAAAGAAAACACAGGGTTATAGTTCAACTGAGAAAAATAAAGATCATACATGAAAGTAATCAATCTAGTTGCAATTTCAACTTGAAAATTCTCAAGATTTTCTGCCGGACGAAAATGATATATTAATATTGTGGATTCACTCAGATTTACTTAATACCTATTGTAAGGTTCCACGTTTTTCAATACCACTTGGTAGTTGTCAGACGACAGCCATGAAGAAGACATCATCCACCATCGCCAACGATCGGCAAGTGACGAAGATCAACGGAGTCAGCCGATGTTTCAGGATAAAAGAAGACAGCACACGACAGAATGCATCACACTGAGATACGATAGTGAAATAAGTGAGATGTGCGTTTTTTCGCTCTCGTGTTCCGAGTGAGAATTTGTGGAAATAAAGACAATTTTTCCCCAAATTTCTTATAAACACTTTCATAAACACTCCAAGATTTGTTGTGATTTGATTTCAGTGCTGTGCAAGTGATAAATTCAGTGAAAAGTGCTGTGTTTTAGCTAGCATTTGTAGAGTAGTGTGTGCACGTGCATGTTTTGGTCAAACAAAGCACTGCACCCACACTTCCCGCACAAGCGACTGTCAAAAAGTAGTCGTTCAGGAGCGCGGACCCGAAGGAAAGCACCCTATCGGGATTGGCCAGTTTCACTTCGAGATCTCGCTTCTGATTGGCTGTTTTAAACAGGCTCCCTGCCAGCCCTTAAAAAGGAGAACTCAGGCGCTTCACGTTCAGTCCGCCACGCTGTGTGGAGGAAGCAACACGTTCGGCCACTCCCCATAGCAAATACATTATATCAATAAACTCTAGTGCAAGTGAATAGAACGATACACTCCCATATATGAATAAACTGATATCCCAACAGGAACAATTTCACGAGAAATAAGCAAAAACACAGTGAAAGGCAAAAAGAAAAATAGGCCGGCCGGAGCACGCCCAAAAAGCTCACGGCACCCACGGGCACTCCCCCCTCCCATAATAAGAGACAGTGCTATCAAGACCCTGCGGTCCTTTCAAGGGCCACCGGAACTGTAGTGCTTGAGTAGGATTTCCATTCAGTGATTCCAGCCATGAACGAAGGGAACACCCAAGCCCCCGTGCCACGTAAGGGCAGACCAACGACCAGCAAGGGGCCCCGCCCCAGGAAAGCCCCCCCCAGCAATATTAACACCGTCACTAAGCAGCTCCAGGGACTCAAATTCACCGCCCTGGGCACAGTCCGTAAGCGAAGAGTAACCATCACCAAGGCCAAGAAACCAACGAAAACCCCACAGGAGCCCCCCCCCGATGACCCCACCGCAGGAGACAGCGCCCGATACCCAATCACCACAACAATTTCCCCCTTTACAACAAAGAGAGGAGGAAACTCCATTCCAGTCAGAACCAGGAGTCTCAACTGAAGTACCGCCGCCCCCCCAAGGCCCACAGAAGAAACTACCACTTCAGACGATGGATTCCTGCAGCCCCCCCGAAAATCACTGAAAAGAGCACCGACTGGACCAGTGAGCTCCCTAGTGGAATTCAGGACCGAGTGTAGGAACCGATTTTCCCCCCTAACACCAGACCAGCAAAGCACAACCCCCCCCAGGATCAACCATCAACCTCAAATGAAGTGGACATGGAAGAAGGAAGTGAAGAACACAGTGCCACCATACCCCTCAGAGCCCGACAAGTTCCCCCCATATTCATATATGGAGTGGAAAAACAGAACACTTTAATGAAGACACTCGCAGCCCCCCACAAAGTGTGGTTTAACAAAGACTTTATTAAACTTCACTGCAATTCAATGAGCGACCACGCAAAAGTAGAGGCGTTCTGCAAACAGCAGAGCTACCCCTACTCAACAGAGCTCCCCAAAACTTCCCGCCCACTGAAAGTGGTAGTGAGGAAACTACCCATTGACACAGATCCGGAGGATGTCAAAACTGCACTGGAAGCACTGGGACACTCCGTCCTCACAGTTCACCAGATGAGAGGCAGACCGGATGCGCAGGGCACCAGACCCCTATTCCCCCTGTTTCTCGTCTCGCTAGAAAAGAAGCAAGTGAAACCTAGCATCTACGAGCTCACCCGCCTACTTTGGTACAGAGTAGTGGTAGAGCCGTACAAAGGGAACGACCTGCTGCAGTGCCACCGCTGCCAACGCGTTGGCCACTCACAACAGACGTGCCATGCAATACCACGATGCGTGAAGTGTGGGGAAAAGCACTCTACACAGGAGTGTCCCAAGAAGACCAGAGACGCCCCAGCAAAGTGTGTAAACTGCAGTGGCGCCCACCCTGCAAATTATCAGGGATGCCCGTACCTCCAGGCGGAGAAGAAGAAGAGGACAGGCAAGAACCAGCAAATCACCCCTCCACCACCCAAACAAGACAACTCTGCCCCACGACAAGAAGAACCAAGACAAGACAAGACAACCCAGAAGACACCTCCAAAAAACCCAGAAACACCACCATCGCCAACGCCCACAGCGACACCCTCAACATCTTCCACAGCGACATCACAAGCCACCACGTCACAGCCTGACCCGCCCGAGAAACCAGGGCCCAGCAGACAGACAGCACAGAATTCAACGGAATCACAGTCATCCGAAGACGCCACAGCAGAGGACCCCAGCCTGGCGTCATCACTCAAGGAGATCCTCAGCCTACTGACGGGGCTGAACGTCAAGAACTTCTTGAAGAACCTGAAGGAAGGACTGAAGAAGATCGCCGCAGCCAAAGATCCCATAACAAAATTGACGACACTCCTGGACGTAGCTGCAACACTCCTTGATGATGGCGCACAGTAACTCCCATATCCACCGATCCTTACGGGTGGCCTGCTGGAATGCTGAAGGCATTCAGAAACAAAAAGAAGAGTTCAAGGACTTCCTGGAGCGAGAGAACATCGACGTGGTACTGCTCTCGGAGACACACCTGAAGCCCCACCTCTCCCTCCGAGTCAGGAACTACACCACATACAGGGATGACCGTCAGGGAAGGAAAGGCGGCACAGCAATTCTACTCAAACGGCAGATCGCACACGACCGTCTCCAACTCCCTGTACTACAGTCCCTGGAAACAACTGGCGTCACGTTGCATTCTCCAGATGGGCCACTACATATAGTCTCTGTTTACCGGGCACCTGGGAACAAACTCCACCCTCCGGATCTCATTGCTCTAAGAAGACTGGGACACAGGGTTCTGCTGGCAGGCGATTTCAACTGCAAACACCCGGCGTGGCATTCCAGAGTATCGAATGCAAACGGCAGAGCACTCCACCACGCTCTACGGCAGATAGATCTGATCCCGGCAGCACCAAGGGAACCCACCCATTTCCCAAGGAACGGGGGACTACCAGATGTGCTGGACATCACCCTGTCAGCCAACACAGCGATACTGGATGGCCCAGGTGTACTACATGACCTCCAGTCGGACCACATACCAGTGCTGTTCACTATAGCACTTAGACACCATGTTCCGGCGAACAGCTTACCCAAGCAAGCCACCACCGACTGGAATGAGTACACTCGCCTGCTAGCAGAGATGATCAACACCCGGCTTCCAGTGAGCACTTCAGAGGAGATCGACGATGCAGTCCAACACCTCACCACGGCCATCAGATCAGCCTATCGGCTGGCAACCACAGTTCAACAACAGGAGCAACAACAACAACCTGAAGACCTCCGAACGGCGGCCCTGATCTCCCTCAAAAGGTGGACCAGGCGCCAATGGCAGAAGACAAGGCACCCTCAGCTCAAAGTACTCTGGAATTCACTGGTGAAACGGGTGAAGAACCGGCTCCGGAGACAAATGTACTCAGCGTGGAACGAAAGACTGCAAGCCATAGACGCCCCATCCAGGGAGTTCTGGAAACTCCTCCGCGCCATAGCAAGACCCCCAGGCCCACCTCGTACACAACCCGTACGAGGGCAGCAGGGATTAGTGTATTCACCAAGAGAAATTGCATCAGTGTTTGCAGACCATCTCCAGGGGACCTTCCAGGAGAACAACACCCCTCCAGACGCCACCACGGAAGAAGCAGTGCAGGCCAGCCTGCGGGACATCCAGCAGGACTACCATCTCCCGGCGACAGACCTGGCTACTTCGAGGGAAATCACCAGAATAATCAAACGACTACACAACCGCAAGGCAGCAGGACCAGACGCAATTCCAACCCTGGCGATAAAGCAAGCACCGAGGAAAGCTGTGGTACTCCTCACGAGAATTACTAATGGCATCTTGAGAACGGGACACTTCCCACCAGTGTGGAAGGAAGCTCGAATCATAATGCTACCCAAGACTACAGGACACAGGACAGAGGCGAAAAACTATCGGCCGATCAGTCCAAAGGAGAATCATGGACCAGGTGCAGGAAAGAGACAGCTTACCGGACCATCAACACGGATTCAGGCCTGGGCACAGCACCACCCTTCAGCTAGTCCGGGTAGTCGATAGAATAACTCATCAGTACAACGAAGGAGGCCACACACTAGGCCTCTTTCTAGACATCGAAAAGGCATTCGACAGGGTGTGGCACAATGGACTGGTCCACAAACTACATCAAGCCGGCCTCCCCACATATCAAATCCGGATCATCCGGAGCTACCTGACCGATCGCCGATTCCGGGTGTTCCACGCAGGGCACCTAACAGACACCAGGCCAATCCACGCAGGAGTACCACAGGGGTCCTGCCTCTCTCCACTTCTGTATGCACTCTTCACTGCAGATATTCCTACGGACCATGGCACACTACTAGCCACCTACGCAGATGACACGGCAGTCTTTGCCCAGAATTGCAACCCACGGTACGCAGAAAGGGCAATGCAGAGACATATAATCAAACTCGAAGAGTGGACACAGAAGTGGAAGATCAGAATCAACCCAGCGAAGACCACCTTGGTAGACTTCACTAGAAGATACGCAAACCGGAACTTTACCATCATGATGTCTGGAACCCTGCTACCTCTCGCAAAAGAAGCCAAGTACCTCGGAGTTATCCTGGATGACCGCCTAACATTCCGAAGACACCTAACAGAAACCTCCACCAAAGCAACTAGAACACTACGAGCACTGCTGCCAATTCTTCTCAGCGGGAGCTTCAGCCACAGTACCCGAAGACACATCTACGAAATCTGCATACGGCCCATCTTGTTGTACGCTCACCCTGCTTGGGAGCACGCAGCACGTCATCACCAACGTCAGCTACAGGTGATCCAGAACAGGGCAGCAAGAGCCATAACCCGGCACGCACTCGGAACCAGCATTGCACAACTACATGAAGATTTGGACCTCCCTCTCCTCCAGGAAGTTCGAGAGAACCTTTCAGCCAGATTCTGGGCACAGGTCACCAACCACCCCAACCCCAGCATCGCAGCCATTGGAACCAATGCACCTAGAAGACAAGTCTACAGGATGCCACGACCACCCTAAGGAAAACAAACCGAAGGATCTGCGACAGTAGCGATCCAAAAAAGATAAGATGATGTAACACAAACGCCAAGGAAAGAAAACTCAAATGCAAGTCAAGAGCACACGCTCATTACTTGTAAAACTAAAATCCGCCAAGAACAACGAACGAACGAACGAAGAATGCATCAATCTCCTCCGATTGACCAAACTACCAACTCTCTAAGGCTCCTGGTCACTGAGAGCTCCCTAACCCCCTAAGACGTATGGGCATTGAGAGGCACCTATCGGACACGCCCTAAGACGCACGGTCATTGGACTCCAATAATTACCAATAAATCACCAAGTTATTTACAGAACCTTTACTTATCTGTAATATCAATTAGTATTGTATACAAGATGAAGCTTTTTACGACCGACCTTTGTGGGTTTATCGTAAATAAGACGACATATTCTATATCTCTCTTTTTTTATTTCACTTGCTCACAATTAGTCTTCGACCGGTCAGTTGGTTCACTGCTGATACCACTAAAGTCCTGGTATCAGAATCCAGACTGTACGTAAAGAGGTCCACAAAAAAAGTTGCTGTACTGGAGCCGGAATAGGCTTGGAGCTGCGTCAATTAATCTCGAAGGTTCAATGTAGTTCCCTACTGGTAGGGATAAGCGATCATTCAAGCTGAGGCAATTATTCCTTGCTGTTCAATGGTTTGGAACCAGAGTTTGCCACATAAAGCTGAGACCACAAACGAATGTTAAAGTGCTAACACGTGTTACGAGTCAATTCACATGGGACTTCTACACTTTGTTAGAATAATTATTTTACACGAATGCGTAACAATTACTAACAATAAACTATAAAATTTATTCTTGCATGTACCAACGACGATTCAACGTGGGAAGCTCAACCCGTACAAGGGGAGCACTTACGTGTTATCTTTAAAACAATGCACCCCACTCGCCTTTGTGGGTGCTCTTCCAAGTGACCAACGGGTGCGCATACAAAGCACTGAGGGTTCTTTCAGCAAAACTAAAGCTTGTATATGTTCACCCGGGAAAATCCCGATTTTCACTCCTAGCATCGGGGCCAGAATTATCGTTCAATTAGCTTTTGGTTATAAGAGTGCGTAGGTGCAAAGTGATTGTCCCGAAAATCAGACACAGAGGAACGTTTACCAAGCATGTTACTATCATGTGATCAGTCCCTATTTCTCGACCATATATGGCCGTAAAATCGAAGTGAGGTCTACCAACACAAATGCACAAAATACCAAACTGATGAAGAAGGCTTCGAGATTGTTCCTCTATATACGAGGCTTGGTTAATAAAGTTTAAAATTAACACTGTCCATTTTAAATTCCTGCCAAATTCGAAAAAATGAGCTTCGGGTCGGTATTATTTTATAATAAAAGGAGATGAGAAAATTCTAACTCCCGTGTACCATCTTTTAGCTCTACAATAAAAGATAGAAATCTTTACACTATCTAATACAAAATAACACTTTAATTTTGTTAAAAACATTTAAAAAAGTAGAAAATATAATACAAATAATTGTCACTTACAAATTTATTCCATCGTATCCGGCTCCAATTCCCACATGATCAACACCAGCAACTTCTCGAATATGATTGATATGATCTATGAATAGTAGAAAAGAAGAACATGTACAGTCATGGCTAAAATAATTGTTGTCTACTCTCTCACATACACAAACTCTAAGTAGGATACATAAGATTGCAGCAAATAACATGATATCTGATTAGTATTACAAATTACATTTTAAGCCTTTGATTTAAAACAAGAAATCCATCGCTTATGAGCAGAAAATTTTTACATGGGTTATTCTCAAGTTTTCTAATTTTGTTTTCTTTACTGTAAGAGATAGTTATTTAAATTAAAGCCAATTCAAATATTTAAAAAGTACATTCTGCAATGCTACTTGAATTGAATTTTCTATTTTATTTTCTAATGATAACAGTTGAAGGCATACTAATCAGTAAGAAACTGGATTTCAAAGAAAATAGTAATGCACATTATTATTTAAATAAATAATACTATTTATAAAATATTTATTTGTAACGGGATGCACACGGTTCTTCGCATGGAATCTGGGGTCAACCTATATATGTTCAGAAAGTACGCGTCATGTAATGGAAGAATCCGCTTGCAAAAGTTCCGTCACACCTAACCCCGACCACCCCAAAATAGGGGGGTCGGACAAAACAATTGAGCTACCCTGTTGACCTATAAAGCAAATTACTTGTAGCGACCTCTAGAATATTGTTCAGGTGGTTTTCATACGATTCTCACGGAATGACTCAAATAATTAGTGTAAAAACATATTTCAGCCATTTTGTCCTATACCGAGACCTATAGGAAAATCAATCATGAATGCATAACCTATCTCCAAGACGAGAGGTGTGATATATCGCATGCTATACCCTGTCAGACACCTCTATGATCTGTCTTTAGCTCGTTTCAAGTATATTGGCATTGATGCGAAATGTACAAGAAAGAAATTTCATGCTGTGGGATGTATCCAAGATATTACCTGAGGTTTATGCATCACTTAAGAGGAGCTGTTGGATATGCCGCACGCTAGAGCGTGACCGACGTCTTTATAGCTCGTGATTAGTACAATCAACGATAACCACATGTGAAACCGACCCGATTGGTTACCCTTATAGGGGATTAAGTTCTCTCGGCGCGACAAGACTCTAGCCATGAGATGAATATACCCTGCCTGGATGGTGTTTGTCAGGGTGTGGCCTTGGTGTATATTGTGTGAGGGCCACATAACTCACACATCACGAGTCATTCAATCTAAATCATTATAATGAGGCTCCAGGGTGTGCTCCATGTTGGCTCCAGGTTGACCGTTGTTGCGCAGGCAGTGGAATTGAAGACACCAGCTGCACATGATGAATGTTCCTTGCATACAATGCTTGTCATGCGATTTGTGACACGTCATATTATCACTGGTTTTGTCAAAACTCAAGCACAAGTCGGTAAGCTGATATAACCAATCTTCCGAACGCGTACGTGATCACGTTTCTGAATCTTGGTGACTGCAACTGATTGCGTATCAAGCCAATCATGTGGTCGGCGAAGAAACAATTGCACATGACGAGCCTCTCATTCAATCCATGGTCTCGAATATACTTGTGGATCCTCTTCGAGGTGTACTTAACTTGAAGGATAAAGAAAAAGTCAAAGGGCTGAAATTTTGCTGTTATCCCTTCGGTGATAATTTCAACATCCATCCCCTCATAAATTTCATAGAGCTCTGGATCCGATATGAGTTAGGCCCGACGGAATTTTTGAAAGCGGACTCTTCCATCACATGACGCGTACTTTCTGAACATATATAGTTTGATCCAAGAATCCATGTTTAGAACATTGTTCACTCATACCCAAAATTATTGTCGCATGTCTATAAATATGTAGTTGTAGGAATATAATTTGATAACGAATTCATCCGGTATTTCTTATAATGTTAGTGTGTGTATAATCGGCAAAGACATGTATGTGGAAAATTTCATGTCAAAAGAGCAGTAAATAAGAACAATAAAACGAAAATTAAACTTTCTTGTCCATTTAGAAACATTTTGTTTTACTCATTCTAATTTTCGTATTTATAATTGTTTTCCTATAAAATTTACCACAAATATACATTTCTCGATTATACACATAGTATGAGTATTATTAAAAGTACCCTGCAAAATCATTATCAATTTATATTCTTACAAGATATGCAACAATCATTTTGGACATGAGTGTACATCCCGTGTAAGTCGAGTTGATCTTTATTGGTATGATGAAAAGTTATTCTTTGGAGTTTTCTTCTACGATTTTGATTTTTTCCTTTTTTTTACAAAAATAATTACAATTTCATCTTTTGCTGGAAATCCTTGGACAGGATAAAATTTACTATGCTGTGGTTCTTGTTATACAAAATACAAATATCTCACTAGCTTGCAGAGATTTTGGATATCCTACTATCTATATACAGTATCTATATACTTTATATAGATAGATGAGCCGAAATTGGAAACGTTTTGATTTTACTTTTTTTTTTTTTTTTTTTACCATACTTTAAATCGGCTTATCTTAAATT
Source organism: Thermobia domestica (assembly GCF_964235325.1). NCBI lineage: Eukaryota > Metazoa > Arthropoda > Insecta > Zygentoma > Lepismatidae > Thermobia > Thermobia domestica. Next base: position 239,687 of record NW_027655965.1, on the reverse strand, counting down.
CCACGTAGAACTATATACATATTTAAATGTTTGGCTTGAATCTTATTCCACATTTATGCAACTTTAATGCGACAATGTTAGAATTTAAAATGTATCTTCGTGTTCTCACCAGGGAACTGCACGAATCGGGCACTCGAGTTGCCGGACGAGGTGCATCACATGTGAAAGAGGATGTAAAAAGATGTTCATATGCAAAATTGTAGCGGCTGAGGGCAACATGGACGAGCGTGAGAGGCGGAAGAAGTGGGGCCTACAGTGGGACTTAATAACACAGAAATATGCAGAATCACACGTTTCGCTCCCGAATGGTGAAAGAAATGCATGTCAAATATATAGGAAGTGGAGCATGAGAAGAGGTGCTATATTGTGGGGGATATGAACATCATGGGCGCCATCTTGAAAGTAGCCATCTTGAATTTGAATTCAAAATGTTAAATGAAAAGTGGGGCATGTGGTATATCAATTAAGACTGAAATTTTACCAGAAATTCATTGGTGTGAATAATTTTACAGTTTCTTTATTGTGAGTTGAGAAATACGAACATGCAACAACGTCTGGAGGGGATATATGGACATAGGCAACATAACCAATGTTTCATTTGAGTCCTGTTAAGGTACAAGTCAATTGCCCAGCAAAGAATACATGACAAAAAGATATACTATACGTATATGACAATGATCGTGTGGAAAATCATATTATCTAAACCATTCGCAGAATGTAGTCACTGGATGCACCTCTATAAGAAGAGTACAAAAAGTGTGTTCACGAAGTTCTTTCACATGTGATGCACCTCGTCCGGCAACTCGAGTGCCCGATTCGTACAGTTCCCTGGTCAGAATGGAAGATCTCTCAAATACAAAATATAGAATGTTTTAATATCAACGGTTCAACACAAATGTCTGATAATAAACTTATATGTTCGCTATCGAACACAGGATGTCTAGAATTCCTGAAAGTTAGTGACAAGTAGTAGGCCTATTCTCTAAAACAAGAGAATTCTGAATATAAAATGATTCACGTCCTACGTCTAGTGGTTCAAAAGTAATACGTAATGATACTAAAAATATTCCCCTCTTCTGCTGAAATATGTGTATACAAGATGTTCACGAAGTCAGTACTCTACATTTAAGAGGTGATTCCTTACATGAAAAAAAAACCTAATAAGTGTTGTTCGAAAAACGCTTTTTTTCGGTTATAAACTGCCAAAACTGCGAATCATGATGTTTCGAAACGCTTTGGTTTGAAAATGGTAGGACCTCTCGGAACGGTTCAAAAAGTTGCACAGAAATCTAGTATGCGCTGTATCTAAACACCAATGTTTGATAATTTCCTGATACACTGAGGACTCTATTAGTATTTAAAAGTGTATCCTTGTACCCCAACTTTATACAATTCGTGACGCAGGTAGAAGAATTGTGAAACACGGATATTAAGATAGAATGCATGCTAGTTCCTGCGTAACTCCTTGAACCGTTTTTGAGAAGTATAAAATTTTAAAACCAGTGTGTTTCAAAATGTCATATTTTGCAATTTTTTTGGCAGTTTAATATTCTGTAAGAAGGCGTTTCCCAACTTATGTTTATTAGAAGTTTTTTCCCCCCTGCAATTGATATAAGGAACTATCTACTAAATTTATGGCACTGAATTCATAAATACCCTTATATAAAAGAAAAGAAAAGAAAATTGTATTGCTATAAGTGATGATTCTCACAATACTAGAAATCACATCTTCTGAAATAAAACAGCTTTCAAAGAATATTATATAAGACATTTACAACACCAAATTGTGTGATTTAATAGTACATTCGTATTCTGTGTATCAAAAAGTTCTACATAATTACCAGATACCAGTTACCAGAAAAGTCCTAATTACCAGATAAGTATCCAGGTGGTGTTATTAGTAAAGATCTGAAGTGTGAACGGGAAATTAAATAAAATGATACGAACAGTAAAACAGGTTCTTAAGAAGAAGATAAGAGCATGTTTATTTACGTCATTGAATGAAGAGCTAATGAGAAGAAGTATTTAATGTTTCATATAGATAATATTTTATGAAGTGAATATATTAAGAATGATGTGAAAGCGATGTGAAATTACTAAAATACTCTGAAAATTGGCTATCAAGAAGAATGGTGAACAGTAGGAGGATAAAATAGAAAGACAATGACGAAATTATGAGAAAAGTCGAGATTTAGAATATTAAAAATAATTAACAAGTGAAATAAACCGGTTAGGAAGCTAATTGGGAAGAATTGTGTTATGAAGAGCGAAATAAAAGGTATGATGAAACACAAAGAAAAAGAAAGAAAATTTGATTGGTTGATTTGAAGGTTTTAGCATCGGGGCTATATGAAACGTGTGTCTACAGTTTAAACCTCAAATTGTGTTCTGGGATGTTTTTAGGCATCATCAAATATTCAAGGTAATATACGTAAATTATATTATGGTTAGAAGCATTGATAATCTCTGTACCTTCAAATCAGTTCAAGACCAACGTGTAAAGAGAGTGGTTGCAAGGTAGAGTCAGTACGTCGTTCAAGAATAAAAACTTTTTTTTTTTTTTTGTACTGGTGCCAGAAATGACCCCACATCATAACTGCCGTTCACCTTTCGGTAATAAGACACTTTTTAGTGTTGCCTTTTGTTTAGAATTAGCTTTTTGTTTCTATTGTGTTATGAAATGTGTTACAATGGTTTCCACTTTTAGGAAACAGTTAAATGTTGATTACTTGCAGTTAGAAAACTTTGTAACTTCCGCTCTAGAGGAAATAAGTAATGGAAATGAACCGAATGGCACGGATCCAGAATTTAATTCGGAATATGATACTGGGAGTGAGCGAGAATATAATAATGATTTAGATTGTGTAGGCAACAATCTAGTGAATAGTCCTGAAGGTCAACTGTCGTTTTATGGATGTAATAGATTCAAGTGGTCTTCGACAGAATCTGTATGGAATATTATAACATCGAGTCACAATAGCTCTTATGGCAGAAAATGACTACCAGTGACTTTAAAAGTTATGATCTTGATGATTTAGGAAAAAAAAAAAGAGTATGAACATTAAACTAACATTTTCAGTGAAACAATTTGTAATAATTTCCATTATTAACGTTAGACCTCAAAATTTATAGTTTCTCTCATTGAGTTGGCAACATTGATTTGAGAGTTTCAGGAATGCCCAGTGCGGTGACCGATGACTGCTACTGTTGGTCTTCTGCTTCTTCTTCTTCTTTTTTGTTTTCTTTTTCCTTTTTTTGGAAAATGCGACATCGTGTGTGTAGATATAGATAAAGGAATGAAGGACGGGAAAGGGAGACGTGGGGATGACGGAGGACGGTGTTTCTGGTAACTTCAAAGTTCTGTATGCTTAGCTTCGTCTCTCGTATCAAATATTTCGCTTCCAGCTTTAACAGCCTTTTCCTTCTTGCTCTCTCTCTCTCTCTCTCTTGAACGTTGTCAAATGACCGCAATGAGAGTTTTCGGCAAACTGCCTTCGACGTCATCCGGCCGCTACTTAAAGAACGTTCGTTTGTGAAACGTTGACGTTTCCTAGTTTTTCGTCCAATCACGTCGAACTTTACACACTGGCACACACAAACATAATAGGACACATTCTCAGACACAAACCCAATAGATCGTCAAATGGCACTGATTGTTTCGGTTGTGAAACAGTTTGTGACGTTCTGTCGTCCGTTTCAATACATTCGAACCTTTTGTTTGAACATGCTTACAGCTTGTTTCCAGAACGTATATATATATGCTAATAAGAGCAGACACACGCTCACAATTACGAAAGGCAAAGTGTATATTTACCACTGATGAACGTGTGTCCTTTAGAATGTCAATAACTATAAACACACGCGTACATTATGTTTCTCTCTAAAATTGGTCATGTGTACCAAAACTTTTGTTTCTGAAGAAGTTTTTCTTGTTTTTGCTATTTTAACTTTCCTCTACACAAAAAATGTGAGATGAGTACTGGTGTTGACAAAGTATCACAGAGCACCGAACACTGTGACAAGAAATACCACTGGAAACAGGGGCGGATCCAGGGGGGGGAGCGATCGCCCCGATCGCCCCCCCAGAAGAGGAAACTTTCTTATTTTTTATATAGAAATAAAACCCATCCCGAAGTTTGGAGCCCTTAAAAGTAGCAGTATGACAACCCATCGCCCCCCCCCCAGAAGTCGGTCCTGGATCCGCCCCTGACTGGAAATTAGGCCTAAGTACTTCTTTAGGCTAGTTTTTCACAACGATAAGTTCTTTCAATGCCTCTAGGGCAACTTTATAAACTGTTTTTTTGAGTTAATTACTGCCCGAGTCCATACAATAACTTTCTATCATTACTTCTATGTTTTTATTTAATTTTTTCGAAACTTTCAGCATTAATGCTTTTATTACCACTATGCTATTTCTTTCTCAATCGTCTTCGATAATCTATTTTGTACGGTACGGTTCCTATTACGTACCGGCATATTTTTTTTCCCCTAAAAGCTAAGCTAACTTTCACTTTATTGTGTATCCATCCATAGGCCAAATTTCTTTAAAATCAATTATCTATCTATCGATATATATATATATATATGTATATATATTTCATATCTAATTGTATTTCAAAAAGAGCTAAACATGACAATGTTTATTTTTAATATTTTGAACTTATATTACCATTTGTGGCTTTTAGCTACTGAAATGTGAGTAAGAACCAGCCATTGACGTACAATTTTTAATTGCGTAAGAATTTGGTTACTTACTTGAATGTCAAAAGATTATGGAAGGCAAGTCAAAATGATGGACCCGATTTCAGAAATTTCTTCTTTGAAATAACTAAAAAAAAAAGAAAAAGAAAAAGAACATGTTTTGAGAACACGCGCTTTGAAAGGTTAACTTTAGTTTCCGTGCAGTATTTCCATTTTCTATCGCTAAGAGTCAGGAGCAAATAGCTATGGAAAAATGGCGTTGAATCTTCCTGTATGCTTGTTTATCATGTAAACTAGTCTGTGATTAGTGTGCAACGGTATTTCCGTACCAAACTTTGGAGACACTCACCTACGAGGAAGGCCATTTGTAAAGGGTATGGAACATTTCAGAGATTTAGCTTGCCTCTGTAAACGAAACTCGACTGGTCGTCCGTCTACCCAGGAGGTATACTATCAGCTTGATATGTGTCATGTTACATGAGATGTTCACACAGAAAACTTCTATGTTTGAAGAAAACTTACGATATATTTGAAGAAAACTTACGATATATTTGAAGAAAACTTATGATATATTTAAAGAAAACTTATGATATATTTAAAGAAAACTTACGATATATTTGAAGAAAACTTATGATATATTTAAAGAAAACTTATGATATATTTAAAGAAGACTTACGATATATTTGAAGAAAACTTATGATATATTTAAAGAAAACTTATGATATATTTGAAGAAAACTTATGATATTTATATATTTAAAGAAAACTTATGATATATTTAAAAACTTACGATATATTTAAAGAAAACTTATGATATATTTAAAAACTTATGATATATTTAAAGAAAACTTACGATATATTTGAAGAAAACTTATGATATATTTAAAGAAAACTTATGATATATTTAAAGAAAACTTATGATATATTTAAAGAAAACTTATGATATATTTAAAGAAAACTTACGATATATTTGAAGAAAACTTATGATATATTTAAAGAAAACTTATGATATATTTAAAGAAAACTTATGATATATTTAAAGAAAACTTACGATATATTTGAAGAAAACTTATGATATATTTAAAGAAAACTTATGATATATTTGAAGAAAACTTTGACAGTTCACCTTTCTTAGCACATATCTCACAATAATATATGATTACAATTAGATTTATGAACTAACTATCTCTATGGCCTATGGAACTCGGAGGTTCAACGCTGCGTTCACGAAAGCTCTCCACTGACCTATTCTTAGCCAACTGAATCCAGTTTCTACTTTGTATCCCTATTTCTGCGAGATCTCTCTAAATATTGTCCTCCCATCTGCGCCTAGGTCTTCCTAATGCTCGTTTTCCGATTGGAATTCCAGTTGAGATTTTGAAAGCGTTGCTACTTTCCTCAAGGGGCCGCGATGGCTCAGTGGTAGAGCGTTCACCTCTGGTGCTTGGGGTCCAGGGTTCAATCCCATCACCCGCCAAGTGAACTTTGTGGTGGACAAACACAGTGTGCGTGGGTTTTCTCGGGGTTCTCCCGTTTCCTCCTACTTTCTTCATTCCACCATTTCATTCATTACTCATTATCACCGTCTCCTTTAGCCTAACCAGCATAACCGTGGGACGTAAAACCCAAAGATTTCATTTCATTTTTACTTTCCTCCATTCTGTCTACATGACTTACCTACCTGAGCCTCTTGGGTTTGATGACCCTAACAATCTTTGGTAAACGATATAAAAATGAAATTAAATCTTTAAGTTTTACGTCCCACGATTATGCCGGTTAGGCTAAAGGAGACGGTGATAATGAGAGATGAGTGAAATGGTGGAATGAAGAAAATGGGAGGAAACGGGAGGACTCCGAAAAAATCCACGAGCACGGGGTAAACGATATAGATTTTGTAGTTTCTCGTTATGCCATTTCCCATTCCTGTTCCTGTTGGGTCCGAATATTCTTCTCAGGATCTTGTTCTCAAATACAATAGATTTCACAGAATAATTTTCTGAAATCAGGTCCATCATTTTGATTTACTGTTTATAACAGCGCGCACACCTGTAAGTCTCACGCAACTATAGAAGTTTGATCAACAAACCAAATTTGTTAATTGATGGTGAGAAATTGTGCAATCACGATCGAACTATTTCTAGCAATATTATCAAGTAAATCTTACTAAATAAGAGTCCAAACAGTTTGTTCAGACAGGTATTGCTTTACCGTGTTATATTCAGTGTTACAAGTGGAACAACTTTAAATATTTACGCATAAAGAATATATGCGGATTTAACAACGAGAACTTGGGTAGATCATAAGACACTGTGATATGGGTTTAGTACTTTTAATTTATTGATGATGATGATGATTTTGCTTATTTATAAATACCTATAATATGAGAATATGTTATTTGTGAAGGATTACATGGATACTTTAAGAGGCCTTATCACTGCGAAATTAAAATACCGCTAATTTTACAGTAATTCTGTGATATCTTCAAATAGATAAAAGATAATGGAAATGTGGAACAAGAGCGCCCTAGACAATATTATTTTGCATGAGGTACCGTTATCATGAGTCACCTAGTAGCTTTCTGTTTAAAGCCATTTAGAAACGCGAAAATAAATGCCGGGTTTCTAAATGGCTTGAAATCGAAAGTAGGTAAGTGAGTGGTGATAACAGTATCTCATGTAAAATAATATTGTCTAGGAAGGTCTTGTTCCACTTTTTGATTATCTTTTATCTATTTGAAGATATCACAAAATTACTGTAAAATTAGCGGTATTTTAATTTCGCCGTGATGGGGCCTCTTAAAGCAAACAGTAACAGAAGTATGCCTTACAAAGGAAGTTTTCTTGTCATAAGAGACTCATAAATAGAAATTATAAATTTAAACACGTTATAAAGAAAAATATTAAAAGTATGATACTAATTTCCCTCTCTCTCTCTCTCTCTCTGTGTGTGTGTGTGTGTGTGTGTGTGTGTGTCAGTATTATATGTAAGGATCCAATATACGTGAAAATTTTCCATATTTTAAAAATAGGAGATCCGAAGATATTTGTTGATATTTTAGACTACATATATATGTTTTTGTTCCTTCTCCTTCATAGCTACATTTGTCTAGGCTGCAAGTCCTTTTCCATTGTACTTTAATTGAGTCCACGTTTCTGCTCTGTACATTAATTCCAATATACCACTACTGGATCCAGAAGGGTAGTTTAGAGGGGGCGGATAACCTCCAGGGCAATTAATGTAGTCTTAAAATATGATTTTACATAAAATCAGAATAAAGTAATACAATAATCCCTACAACGCTGTAATCTTTGGGGAGCGGTTGTCCCCATCGCCCTCCCGGTGGATCTGCCAGTGCAATATTCTAAACGGAACAATTGACAACACTTAGCTTCTTATTCAACTCTCACAAACTACATTTATTATATTTTTAAATACCTTCTTTGCTTAAACACCTTGAGAGCGTAAAAGTCTCAGATGAAATTTATGTCGATACCCATATTTATAAAGTTAGATCTGGACGAAAGATTGTGATTATGTACTTGTTAAAGCCTATACCGTCATTCATTGATATTCGTAACCAAAGGTTCCTCGTAACTTATTACGGTCAGGACTACTACTGTTACTACTGTCAATCACGTGATCATTTACAAGACCAATGTTCTCAGCATCAGAAACGGGCCGTTGTTTCAACAACCTTAGAACACATTGAAAGTGCTAAGGAATGCTCTCAAAATTCGCAAAGCCGAGAGATTACTGTGTTCAAATCTGCTAATTTGCCTGATTTGACTTCAGATATGGACTTTCCAAAGTTAATGACTGCTCTTACTGCCCCTGTGATACAGGGCCATCGTGTAGCCATTGCTCCGATAGTTCTTAATTGTTCCTAACCAATCATGTTCCGGATAAATTTCTGACAATTTTCATGCCCAGGATGTTAGTGATAATCCGATCAGGGTCTCATCTTCAGCCCCTCCAGCTTTATATGGTGCTTCTGAACTGACTGTCAGATCTTCCACAGAAACCACACGTCGTCAATGAGCAGGATACAAAGAAGGTCTTGATAGAAAGTGTTTCCTCCCTTCCTAGTGTAGTTAATGGTAATCACAATCTAGAGTGCATCTCTAGTGTATCAGAAGCTGCCTCTGTAAGTCCCATGTTCACAGTTCAGTGCAAAGAAAAAGGTTCCCCCATTTCCTCCTTTGTAAGTGGTCCTAGTGGTAGAAAAGGAACCGATGCCCGGAATTCTCAGGAAACCTCACAAAACAAGAAACGGAAAAAGCAAGAATGGTTATGGCTCAAGTGAAACAACCTAAAAAGACTGATCACGGACTTTCAGAAGTATCACCTAGACTCACCCGGTCGTCTGTAACGAAAATAGTGAGTACTCATACATGATATAGCAGTTCCTACTTCAGGTGAATCATCAACAGTTTGTAATCCTACCTAAACATTCAGCAGATCACTTCTTGTAGACAAACAGTGGTGCTTTTTTATGAAGTGAGTTACTAAATTTCGACACCTTTTTACCACTATACTTATGTGTACCATCTTAAAACTAGCAACTATAAATATTAACGGCATCCAATCGTCAGTAAAAACTGAAGCTCTCAATGACTTTCTACTTAAATCTGAAGTAATGTAGCTTTTCTCCAAGAAGTTGGTCTTACAATGTAAACGTACATCCATCGTATTTGCATATAATAATTCTACATATAATAGTCTTGGTACTGCACTTTTGGTTAAAGAAGGCATCCCCTTTCAAATGTAGAATTGCATCCTAATGGTAGAATTGTAAAAGGTCAAGTTAATGATACGACACTTATCAACGTTTATGAGCGCAGTGGAAGTAATAATAGAAAAGAAAGGAATACTTTTTATGCAAATGAGGTAGCATCGTATTTTAGTGGAACAAATAGTGTTGTATTCAGAGGTGATTATAATTCAATCATAGCTCACGCGAACCGACTTACAATTATTGTTCTACATTAAATGAATTAGCAAAGGATGGATAAAGGATATAATGAATTAGTAAAGGATAAATTTTAAAAGTGAATAAAGCCTTCACCTCTGGTGCATGGTGTCTTTGGTTCGATTCAGCTTGCGTCAAGTGAATTTTGTGGTGGACAAATACCGTGTGCGTAGGTTTTTCTCGGCGTTCACGTGTTTCCTCCCACTTTCAAAAAATGTGGTAGGGTGTTCACCTCTAGTGAATGTGGTCCCTGGTTCGATCCCAGCTTGCGCCAAGTGAACTTTGTGGTGTTCAAACACCGTGTGCGTTGGTTTTCTCGGGGTTCATCCGTTTCCTCCAACTTTATTCATTCCACCATTGCCTTTATCTATCATCACCGTCTCCTCTAGCCTAGCCGGCATAATCGTGGGACGTAAAACTTAAAGATTTCATTTTATTTCAATTTCTATTACCTAACATTCACATTTGACATTTTTGTTAGAGCTGGAACGAGAAATTTATGGATTTGGAAAAGGCTCATTCAAATATATAACAGTATATAAAGTTATTGTGTCATGTAATATCCACCATTACAGAATATAGTTACTTACCGATAACATCTGTGACTGTAGCAGTATCTTTGCAAGTTACAAAATACGTATAAAAGGCTACCATTACAATTCCGCCATTTTGTGCCTGGAAAGATACAAAGAATTACATATAGGTATCTTACATATAATTTTAACAGAGGAAAGGAATTAACATATTTAGAAGAAACATTGTTGGTCTGTTAATGTGAGTTTATCATACATTATAACTAGTATGTGCGTTACTGTTATAAGTATATACGTGACGTCAGAAAACTAATATCAAGTACAATCTACTAAGATATGATACTTAATCGGTGGTGTGTGATCGAAGCGAATGAAACGAAACCTTAGACGCGACCTTGCCATATGACCTAAGCGAATGCAATGAAGGTTGTGACACAACGATGCCATGTGACCTAAGGAAATGAAAAGAAACCTGTCACGCGACGATGCCATCTAAGCGAAGCAGATGATACGAAGGTTGTGACGCGATGTCTTCATGTGACCTAAGCCAATGAAACGAAGCTTGTGACGCGACATTGCCACGTGACCTAAGTGAATGAAACGAAGACTGTGATGCGACGTTACCACGTGACCTAAGCGAATGAAACGAAGGCTGTGGCACAGCGTTGCCATGTAGCCGAAGCGAATGAAACGAGGCATGGACGCGACGTACCCATGTGACCGAAGTGAATTAAATGAAGGTTGTGACGCGATGTTGACATGTAACCTAAGCGAATGAAACGAAGCCTGTGACGCGACGTAGCCATGTGACCTAAGCGAATGAAACGAAGGTTGTGATGCGATGTTTCCATATGAACTACGGGAAAGAAATGAAGCTTGTGACGCGGCATTGCCTTATAGTAAGGGAGTGTGGCTGAGCAGATACAGCTGTGGATACAGATACAGCTTCTTTCTTGCATGAATTGACGTGAATGTGTGCAAAGATCTGTCAACGCCGCAATCATCTCAATTGCTAACAGTGTTTGCATAATGAAATATTATTGACAACGTACAAAATACTTTTCAGTGCCATGAAAGGCGATTATTATTATTATTATTATTATTATTATTATTATTATTATTATTATTATTATTATTATACCCCCAAAGCATGATGTGCATAAGCCTTATAGAACGACTATATCAGTCCGTTTGTCGATAGATATAAGATCATAAATCGTAAGATACAGTGAGTCAAAAAAGTATTCGTACAATAACCATTTTTTAAAAGAATGAACGCCTGTTTACGATTGTTTAACGAAATGATATATGTCATGTATATGAACCCTATACATTTATGTCCACACTACTGTGCATCATTAGTTCACCAGCTGCGCACCTATTCATTGTAGTCTGCAGGTTTCACGTCTTACTCCCGTCGAAAAAGTATTTGTACACCTCAGTTTCGTTTGCAGTATAGGTACTTCCCAAGCACTTAGAGATTTGGACGGCTGGGCCAGGGCCTACAAAACATATGTAACTTCGGGGCCGGGCCGGGCAATGGCAGTAAATATTTATATATACAACCATATTTCTCGGGCCTTTTCGAGCCTAACTTTGTAATTATACTATACAACGATATTTATTGCACCGTTTTTTTAACGAAGAACTTTTAAAGCACAACTACAAAATTAAACCTCTAATTGCTGTAAATAAAACTACAATTTTGCATTAATTATTAATTTTGTGTAATTCGATTATTTCGGGTTTACTTTATTTATCACGCGAGCTCGGGCTGGGCTCGGACATAAATGCTAAAAAATATTTCGGTCTCGGATCGGGCCTCACATTATAAATTCACGGGTCGGGTCGGCCCGCCCCGGGCTAAATTCTGGCCCGTGCAGATATCTACAAGCACTGTTAGTGGAATTACTCTTGCATTGGTGCTTGAGAAGGTTGCTGATAGAAGCATAAACTTATTTCTCAGTCTCCATTCACCAGAAACATTTAGTAAATGGTAAGATGGGGCACAAAGGAAAAGAAACAACAGAGAATAAAAGAAAAACTATTGTCAGGATTCACAATTAGACTAAATCGGTGTCTGAAATATCTAAAATCATAGAAAGACTTGTCTCAATGGTACAGTTGATATTACAAAGATTCAACTTTACGAAGCTAATTAAAAATGAACGTAGGAGTTGTCATACAGAAGAACTATGAAATTGATACAAGAACATAATAGTGCATACTAACTAACTAACTAACTAACTCTATGGCCTATGGAACCCGGAGGTTCAGTGCCGCGTTTACAAAAGCTCTCCACTGACTTCTATCCTTAGCTAATTGCATCCAGTTTCTACTTTGTATTCCTATCTCTGCGAGATCCATCTTAATATTGTCCTCCCATCTGCGCCTAGGTCTTCCTAATGGTCGTTTTCCTATGGATCTACCAGTCAAGACTTTGAAAGCGTTTCTACTTTCTTCCATTCTAGCTACGTGACCTGCCCACCTAAGCCTCCTAGACTTGACGACCCTAACAATGTTGGGTAAACCGTATAAACTATGTAGTTCCTCGTTATGAAGCTTCCGCCATTCCCCATTCTCGTTCCTCTTGGGTCCGAATATTCTTCTCAGGATCCTGTTCTCAAATACTTTCAGTCTATGTTCTTCCCTCAGAGTAAGCGACCATGTTTCACAACCATACAGAACAACAGGCATGATTATCGTTTTATATATTTTAAGCTTCAAATTCCTCGACAGAATTCGCGACGACAAGAGATTTTGAACCGAATAGTAACACGAATTCCCTGCTTTTAGTCGACATTTAATTTCTTCGTGAATATGATTTTCGTCTGTTAATATTGATCCTAAATATTTGAAAGTATCCACTTTATCAAAAGCATTATTTAATATTTTAACGCCTCCACAATTTGCCGTATTACGGTCCCGACGCACTTCCATGTATTTAGTTTTCTCTGCATTTACTTCTAAACCCATGTCCCTGCAAGCGTTTAATAAGATCTCTGCATTTATTTCTACTGTTCTCCTATCATCCCCTATTAAATTTACATCATCAGCATATGCCATAACCTGGTGAATGCCGTTCAACTCTAGGCCCTGGTTGCTATCTTTGATTTTCCTTATAGCGTATTCCAGCACAAAGTTAAATAATAATGGCGACAACGCATCTCCTTGTTTCAGGCCATTTTCGACGTGGAAGCTCGTGGACAAAAATTTTCCTACCCGGACTTTACTTTGGGATTCACTTAAACATATCTTAATTAATCTAATTAGCTTTCTCGGTATTCCAAGTTCTGTAAGAACGTTGTATAATGTTTCTCTCCTAACCGAGTCGTAAGCCTTTCTAAATTAATAAATAGTTGATGTACCGGGGTATTGTATTCCCACTTCTTTTCGAGTATTTGGCGAATGGTAAATATTTGGTCGATAGTTGATCGATTTCGTCTAAATCCGCACTGATAATCTCCAATAATTTCATGTGCGTATGGGGTCAATCTTGCTAACAGAATATTTGAAAGTATTTTATAGGATGTTGACAGAAGAGAAATGCCTCGATAATTATTACACTCAGTTTTGTCGCCTTTCTTGTGAATTGGAACAATGATTGATTCTTTCCACTCTTGTGGCAATTCTTCCTTGTTCCAGATAAGGAGAATGAGTTTGTGTATCTTGTTCCATAATTTTTCGCCTCCAGCTAAAATTAACTCAGCCGGAATTTCATCTACACCCGGAGATTTATGTTTCTTCAATTTCTTTATAGCGGCTTCCACTTCTATTCGATTGGGTTCTGGAATATACGGTTCTGCGGTGTGTATCTCCTTTTCTCCACGCACATTAGTTTTTGGCTGCGTGTTCAGCAAATCGTCAAAGAAATCTTTCCATCTATTTAAGAGGCTATTCGTATCGGTGAGAACTGTACCGTCAGATTTCTTTAATATATAAGCACGAGGTTGATAGCCTTTCTTAAATTCGCTGATCCCCTTATACATGTCCCGAATATTTTTATTTTTACTATTATCTTCAAGTTCCTTAATTTTAGCTTTCAAAAAATCCCGTTTCTTTGTTCTAAAAGTTTTGGAAGTTTCCTGCCTGATATCTGCGAAATTTTGTGTAGTTGTTTCATTCGGATTCTGTAGCCACCGTAATTTTTCCTGTTTTCTCTTCCTGTTTAGATAGAGCATACTACCTAAATTAAAATCCAAAGATAAATGACCTTCAGATTGCAAATGAGCTGGAGAGATTGACGAGTAAAGGTATCGTTGGCTACGGTGAGGAATGCGTTGAAAACAGCAAACTATAATTATCGTATCTCAAGAAACAAAACTTGGGTGATTAACAATAATCGCAAGAAAAGCCTAGAATTCGCTCTGAAGGGCGTAAAGAAGCCCTTTGACATTTGAAACAAAGTTACGTTCATCGATTGGAGTTAAGTATAATTTGTTTCGGTCAAATGGGAGAGAAACTATGAAAGGAATAAAGAGAACATAGATCGATTTAGATGCTAGTACTCCCATAGTGAAACATCCTGGAGGATCTATCTTGTTTGGTGGTCAATGAGTGCTCTTGGTGTCAGGAATTTGTGTTTTGGAGAAAGAACGAGGAACCAAACGAACTATATCAATATTATATATAGAGCAATCTTCGGCAAAGAACTGCAGAAATGGGTCCCAATAATGTCTTCATATTTTTGCACGATAAGGATCCAAAAGATACCACACACAATACTAAGGTGTGGGCACTAATAATGTACCAAAACAAGTTCATACACACACGTAGTAACCAGAAATCAATTCCATAGAGCATTTATGGGAAGCTATTGACCAAAAGAATAAGATACAGGGTTATAACTAACAAAGCAGTTCTCAAAAATTATTTATTGGAAGAATGTGACAATATTTCGCCTAAAAATACAGCAATATTTCAGAACAACTATGAACTTAGTCGTTCCGATTTACAGATGATTTCAGGCAAGTATAGCTGCTAAAATGAACTCTACAAAGTATTACTCAAATAAAAAAGTGATCTTATTATTACTACTATTTGCTTCAATGTGTCAGCTGTGCGACTGCTTTTTCCACATACAATTTTAGAATTATTTTGTTCTCATTTTTTGTTATGGAGAGAAAATAGCTTTTATTTGAAAGTCACTTCCTTAATAGGTTCATAGATGTATACACTAACACTCGTAATTTTATCACCAACTTTGCATCTTTGGTATGAATAGTACCATTGAAGTTATACGAAACCTAAGACTGTACGAATACTATTTTGAGCCGCTGTATACGATATCGAGAAGTAGCTTTTTCCAATTGATTCAGTGTCCCAAGAATAGATTCAATCTCTTTCATTAACCTTCTAGAACTAGTAGAAATGAGCCAGTTCTGGTTTCGCCGTTTTTTCCCAGCTAAATAAAAAAAAAGGAACAGACGACAAGAACCTGTTTCTTTCAATCGATTCAACGTTCAAAAGATTTCCTCTCCTTCATTAACTCTCTATTCAAACCGGAAGTGGTAGAAAGCAACTCTTTCCGGTTTCAGTGTTTGTTGCCACAGAACAAAAACCGTAATAGATTACAGTAACCTATTTTTTTTTTGCAATCGATTCACCAACAGCGACCACAGTGTACAAGAACCGGAAGTTTTTGAAATTTACTAGCACTTTCAGTTTTAATACTTATTTTCATAGAACAAAAATGATGAGAGATATTCGAAAATGATTTCTTGACACAGATCTGCGTCCTAAGAATGAGTTTTGTCTCAAATTTTATATGTATCTTCAAGCCGAAAGTGGCGAAAATTTATGACTTCCGGTTATAACACTCACCACACAATTGATAAAACGGAAATAGATAACGATAAGCAGTTTTTGATATGAATTTGGTACCACAAGAATTTGTTTGACCTCTAATTTTACTCCTCTATTGCAAATGGAAGTAATTGACATGAATTAGCACTCCCGGTTTCAATATTAATCTCCATAGAGGAAAAGCAGTGAAACTTAGGGAGTAATGGATTTTTTGATATGAATTCTGATTTCGAATAATAGATTCTATCTTCGATGATAATCCTCTATTACAACAAAATAGTTATGGATGATCTTCGATAATAATGAAGTTTCAATATTGAATGCGCTTAGTAGTATTTGAGACAGTTGAGGAAACTTTCGTGCCCCTGTGTCGATGACTAAGGGATCATTTAAAAGATGGACCAATGTACCCCTCCGAAAAATGTAGAGAACGACATCAATGTACAACTGTCTTACAAAAGAGAAGGGACTCATGTACTCATCCACATACTCATATAAGATAAAACCCTGTCAAACAGGGTAAAATAGGACAAAAACCTCCAAAAATTTAAATACTTGGCCATTTTTTTTACTCATGTAAGGGAACGAGGTGGACCACCCAACTTACATAGAATATATTATGGTCCTAGGGAACATTTACTAATTATTGCTTAGAGTGCTTACTTCTGGTGTGTGTGGGGTCCCTGGTTCGATCCCCAGCCATGTAAGTTTGTGGTGGTTTGGGTACAAAATAGGGATGCGCTCGAGTCGAGACATGTCTCGAATCTCGACTCGACTCGACTCGAATTCGAGTCGAGATTCGAGTCGAGACACACTTTGTAAAATTCGAGACGAGTCGAGACAAACGTGTTTCTCGACTCGAATTTTCGAGTCGAGACACGAGTCGAGTCGAGACGGCTCTTAAAAATCTCGACTCGACTCGAATGTCTCGAAAATCTTTCTATAATTTTTAATATTATTTTGAAGAAAGTATTCACTCAGAAACAGCCTTGAAACCAATTCCAGCTTTTATTCCTTCAGAAAGGCACAGAACGCATAAAATTAATAGTTAATCTTTAAAGATCAAGATTTAATTTTCAGCTCAATTCAGTTAATTAGAACTAATAGTTAATGTCGTTGTATTTGGTTGTACTGCAAATATAATAATAATAATAATAATAATAATAATAATAATAATAATAATAATAATAATAATAATAATAATAATAATAATAGATTATCTAGTTTGTATAAAACTATTGCGATAAAGTGAACTTCATAAATTCTCTGAATGAGCAGTTGGTAGTCTATAGTAATTTAGCATAGTTATAATTATTGTGTTTTCGTTCCCATGAACGCAATAGGGTTACGTAACTTCTGAATTATTCGCTTGCCCAACTATTCTGAGGCTTTAATATGTTGCAGCATATCACGAGCTACGGATAATATATAATGTAACATTTGTTGTAAATCACATATTATGATACGAGACTATTTTACATAGTATATCTTATCTAATATAAATAAAATAAAGAGTTTGTTTGTGTGTTTGTCTGTCTGTCTGTGTGCGACCTGGGAACCAGACGAGTGGACCGAGAGTTCCCAAAATTTGGTCACGGGTACCTTAGTCCAGGCCCCAGATGAAGACGAAACGTTTTTTTTAAATTTCGAACCAGGGGGGTCTCGGGGGGTACGTTTACTGGGACCGACCTGGGGACCAGACAAGTTGACCGAGAGTTACCAAATTTTGGTCACGGATACCTTGGTCCAGGTCCCAGTCTAAGGCGAAGCGTTTTTGTCAAAATTGGAACCAGGGGGTCTCAGGGGGGCGTTTAGCGAGACATGTAGTAAAAGTAATCCAAATTGATCGACATTAGTGTCAAATCCATAGTTTTCACGGTCGCTGAGATCAATGGTGACACTTCCATCAGCGATGACTTGCAAATTCAGCTACTACTGTATGCGGGCCGGGTGTCAGCGGGTGAGGAATACCGAGACATGTATAAATAGCCCATATCGATTGATACTAGTGTCAAATCCATAGTTTTCGCGGTCACTGAAATGAATGGTGATACTTCCACAGGTGTTGACTTCCAAATACAGCCCCCATGCGAAGAATGGGTATATTAAGCTAGTATTACAATAAATGGACTGCTTGGATGCCAAGAACTAGTACAGATAAGTACCATTCACTTCTATGAATAGGTATTTTTTAAAAGGATTTTTGTAAACACTAAGTTATAAAACAATGAACTACATACAGTAGTTATGGTTTTGGTTCCCAACATAAAAGAAATATGGATTGTTTGTGAGATATTGAACTTCAACTTTCACTCCTGGAAAATTTCAATTTTGGAGTTAGGCCACTTGGCATCAAAGCAGTTCACTGTAAGATAAATACATTCCGCACATTAGTAACATAGTTGTTCAGGGGCCTTCGATTTCCATCCTCTCAAATGAAAGCTGAACGATTGCTTGATACATGCTGACTATATAGGAGAAATAGTGTATTAGGTTTTCGAGCTTTGGTGCGTATCCGTATTTACACTCTGATATAACTTTAAGTTCACACTCAAATCGAGCTAATTGTTTAATGCATTTCGAAAGCTTTTGTTTTTATGCAGCTCATTAAGGAAAATCTATTTCATAAACGTAACATTTATGTACTAAGAAACTATGAACGTAAAGTGGACTCGACCTAGCCCCGTGGCCGCTGTGACTCAGTGGCACAGCTCTCACCCTTGGTGTGTGAGGACTCTGATTCTGTGTGTGTGTGAACTCCGCGGCTAGTGTACGCGTCTTTGCCGTGGAAGACTCGGGTTCAATTCCCGGCGCGAGCTCATGTAGTTCGGATTCCACGTTAATCAGTAAGTGTACATTTCATATATCCTCGCTGCTGAAAGAGACGGTAAAGTCAAAATCAACTCAACAATATATATGTGTGTGTGCTTATGTGAATTTCCTCGTGGCTGTATGGTTAACACATACGCCTTGATCGCGGGAGACTCTGGTTCGATTTACGGTGGAAGCTCATGAAGTTGTTACTGGTATCCCACTTTAAACTGTAGATCCATGCCTCATATAACCATAGATATAATATATATGCCTTTGATACACTTATTTTCCGACTTGGAAGCCATCGAAAATTTCCGGACACAGAGTCCCGTAGACCGAAAATGAGAAACACGGGTACAGAGTAAAACAGCCATAGAAATTTAAGCTTTTTAGGCTAACTTAATCCTTACATATAATGCAACTAGCTTGGCCAAGTTATAATGGAGGAAATGCTATCATTGCAACACACTGAGAATAGAAAATGTTCGTCAGGTATTACTATCCCCCCTCTCCTGCAGAATGAAAACTCTGACTAAAACTCAATATTATATATATATATATATATATATATATATATATATATATATATATATATATAACTATTTTGTGTAATGTAACAAACAGTGGCGGATAGTATTCATGTTTCCTTGCAGAGGTTCTACGAGGGTTCGCTTCCATCTTCCTCTCCCCAAGAACTAAAATAAATTAAAAAATTGCTATTACTTGTTAATCTTGTACAAAGGACGCAATTAAAGTCCCAGTGTAATACCCCGTCACATTTAGATTTTCCCCTGGAAGAAAACCAGTTATTATTGTTTCTTGATTTATCAGTCTCACCTACATAAACATACGAATAGAATTACAGGACAGGACATGTTTAGATTGCTTGCAAGTGACATCTAACTATATTTCTCATCAAATGTGTCACAGATGAAAATTTCCGTTTGTACTGCCTCTATTTTCTGGTACATATGTTTCATTTATGTTATTTTGCTAAAATTCGTTACTAAACAAGTACAGACTACGCCTGTGTGCCTGACAAAACGTAAATGTACTGGATAATTATTTCTTCACTTTCTTCCAGAAAAAAAGTAACCCATCTCATGTCGGCTAACAAAAGGAGGTAGCGGACCAAAGATAGCCGTTGTTTACCTAAGGTCGTTACACAGCAGGGGTTTCATTCAGTCAGAGGGAAAATAAAAAATAATTTAAGGTTTCTACATTTGTTTTGAACTGCAATATACTTCTTCCTTTTATTTTAAGAACCATTTCCTTCTCATTTGTCTGCATCAGAAAAAAATGCAAAAAAATCACTAGAATGTGCCTATTTACCCAAAGTACGTACTAGATCACTAGTTCAATAGTAAAATCACTAAATCTAGTACGAAATCATAAATGTGGCATCCCTGGGTTGGAGCAAAAGTATGGTTGGAGTAAAAACTAGTCCGTATTTCTACTGCGTTCTGTTGTTGAATTCACAGAAATGTTCAAAAACAAATTCAAGAAGTAAAACACGATCCTACAAAAGACTGTTTACTTGCTCACTGGTTTTCGTATTGTGAACTGAAACTCCAAGTGCGCAGTCATGTTGAATACTTCTGTCCCTTTCTACTTTACAACTTGAGGTGGGATGAAGGTCAGGATAGATCTAGTGATATACCGCTAAAGGAAGTGCTTCAGTACAGAGTCGGAAGCGGTATGTATTGTTTATACTACTTACAACGTTACCCTCCACATAAAAAATAAATTCACCCTTTCTCCCTTCCCTTTTTCGAATACAATGAACCGACTATTTTGCTGAAGAAAGATGCTAAAAGAAAATTGAAACATCTGTGTCTAAACTTTCTTTGAAGCGCAGTCTTTTGTATTTGTAAGGTTTTGCGAGTGTTTTCGAGATAGCCAAATCTTTTACCATGGACTCCTGCTGCGAACTGACCGTGAGTAAACACCCGATCTCGCTGTGCGCAATTTCTCTCGCACACGTGAAATGGGTTTGTTGTTTCCAAAACAAATAGGAAGTTACCTTGTGCTTTTGCATTTCTGCACGCACACAGGTACCATTGTTGTTTTAATGATCAGAAGAAATATCAAAACCATCCGATATATATGATACGAAACAGCTAACAGAGGGAGGCAAAGATAAAAGTAGGCCTATACCAAGTTTTCCGCGTGGTACCATTACGGAGAATAAATATTTGATAAAGTCACGTAGATGCGCTTAAACCTATTCCATCTGTCCTTATAACTTTTCTGGTCTCATCAATTTCTCAGGAGAATACGTACAACATATGTCCAAATTCCATATATACTCTTTCTAAACTAATGAGTAAACTCATTAAGAACACCAACTGATATCAATAAACAGAAAAGAAAACATTACTTTATACTTCTATCATTTGGTACACATCTCTATGAAGCACAGCTTGTTTCTTTTCGAAATAGCTCCTTCGTGTCACAGCTGTGGTTAGTTTTGTTTTGTGATAGGATGAAAGAGAGAAATGCAACATTTGCTTCGCGGTGAAGTTATATATATTATTAAGATGAGCGGTGATAAGCGAGGTTTAACAAAGAGTGCCTTTCGGATGCACAATTTAACGGGTAGTTGCAGTCCGTGTTGAGAATCGAACCAAAGCTATATAAGACATGTTATGACAAATCCAAAAGGTGTGTTGTATCGGTGCAGTACCAGTTTTGCACGTTTTTTAAAATGTTCCAAAACCCAAAGAATAATCTTTAATTTCTGATATTTTAGTCGTCACAAATTACAATTTTATAATGTAGTCAATGTTTATAATTACTGGGCAGTTGGGCGTTTAAACTAATGACATCATAATAAAGTCAAAACCATAATTTTGAGTTGAATTGATTCTGAGTTTAACGTCCCGTTCAGCAGCGAGGCTATGTGAGACATGGACCTACTGACTAACGTGGAGTCCGAACCACATGAACTCCCACCGGGAATCGAGCCCAAGTTTCCCACGCCAAAGGCAAGTATGCTAACCGTTAGCCACGAAGGAGCTCCACCATAATTTTAGTGGGCGTTAAGAAATATCTCGCCAGTGCTTTTGCAATAAATAAAATTTTATAAGTATTAAAGAATAGTGGTAAGAGATTTTATAATAGCTCTTTTATTTATGAGATATGAGTATTTTGAAAAAAAAAAACTAAAGAATAGGTTGGCGGAACCACAAAAGACTTTCTTATAAATACATACGCACCTTACTCACCTTTTATAATTGCCATGCTTACGTTCTCCATAAAAACAGAAATTCTCTTTTAGTGATACTTTACACAAGATCATGAAGTGGGTTGAAATTTAATTAAAGGCAAAATACAATACAATAATCCACAAATATTCCCTCAAGTGAGTTTAAAGATTTCTAAACACTAGTGCGAAACCGGGCTCTGCCGTTGCGATCGATTTACAGGTCTTGAGACGAAAGTAAGAAGGGACTTACGCACAGAGTAAGTAAAAACAATTGATATGCCTGTAACTTTCCCCCAAATGGGTGTATCTTAAAACTGACCTCACCATTATTTTTCTAATTAAATTCTAGCCCGAAATTATGTATCATATTACCCTATTCCGATTTTGAAAACTTGACCTTAATTCAAAATGGTGGATTTCAAGATGGCTGCCATCAAGGTCATATCTACCATACGACTTCCCCCCAGGATTTATATGTATCCACATGGTTTTTCTTCATTAACGCTCCGTTTACAAAGGGTAGTAAGGGACTTCTGTAGTAATCTCTAATAACCACATCACAACTCTTAAAAGTTATTAAAAAAAAATAGAAAACATGCACCATGGCAAAAATTTGTCATCACAAGTAATGATGCATACATGCCTTCTATCAGCAAAAAAGTTTCATTGAAATTGGAGCCGGACATTTGAGTGATGTCCCTTGTGGGATGTGATTGAACGTGACGTCAGAGCACATCGCTCCCCTTCCCGGAATTTACGGGAATTAGGTGACCTGAGTGAGCACATGTGGTGCCAGCTCTCTCCAGCGACCTATCAAGGATCATTGCGTGTATACCAAGACGTGTCGCCGTTTCTATCCATGCCAAAAGTCGACATACTGACAATTAGGTAGGTAGTCATGATGGTCTGGCTGATGTGTGCGTATATTTTAACTCGTACATTTTGTCTCGACTCGAATTTCGAGACGTCTCGACTCGAATTCGAGTCGAGTCGAGACAGAGACTGTCGAGTCGAGACACGAGTCGAGGCAGAAACATATTTTCGAGTCGAGACACGAGTCGAGACAACATTTTCTCGAGACGAGTCGAGACAGGCTTAAATCTCGACTCGACTCGACTCGAATGCATCCCTAGTACAAAACCTCGCGGCGACAACCTCGCGGACCAAAACCTCGCCTGGTCAAAACCTCGCCGCCTAAAACCTCGCGGCCCAAAATCTCGCCAGGCCGAAACCTCGCCTTGCCAAAACCTCGCGGTCCTGATCTCTGGACACAGAATCTCGCTAGGTCTAAACTACGCGGGACGTAATCTTGCCTCGGAAGAAATGTCGTCAGTATAAAACCTCGCCATGACGATTTCTTTGATGTAGAATGCTCTATATATTGCTATATGTATATATTTTGTAATAACAGATAATTGCATTAAAATAACGAGAAGAAAATATTCTAACACGTGCATTGAAAATCTGTATATATAAGAATGAAAATTACTATGTTTCTGACATTATACCTCTTGAGCCACCCGACAGATCTCGATCAATTTTTCAACATAGATAGAGTTCGGACCTGGGATGTCTTTTGTAATTTCACGTTGACGGCATAATGAATTGGAGGGGGAGATATATAAAAATAAATAAAACTTAATAACTCTTGAACCAAGAGACCAATCTCGATCGAATTTGCCAGACGGATCAGGTTACCGCCTGGGATGGTTTTTATCATTTTACTTTGACGGAAAGGCGGAGAGAAAGGGGGAAACATAGAAATACATAAAAAATAAATTGGCTGTGTTTGTGACTCAATAACTCTTGAACCACCCGACCTGTCTCGATCAAATCTATTATATAAAAGAGAACGCACAAATCCTTTGTTAGCTCATCACGCTAATACGGCTGAACCAATTTCTTTCATTTTTGGGGGGTTATTAGGATTTGGACCCTAGATGGTTTTTATCATATCACTTTAATTTTTAATTACCAGTGTCTTGAGATAATTGACCATTCAAGTGTCCATAACGTACAAATCCTTTGTTAGTTCATCATAGGTATAAAAATAAACGTATTTATATGCAACCCGCATGACCGTGTCACTCGGCGGGTTAACATAAATGACAGGCGATATAATGTTAACATTTACTGCAATCTACTATGGTTTTTATCATATCACTTGAAAGCGAAAAAGTAAAAATTATCTAAGTAACAAAGTTTATTGCGTTCCGGGGTGACCGCAGCGAAGCGGGGCGGGTTAACATAAATGACAGGCGATATAATGTTAACATTTACTGCAATCTTCTATGGTTTTTATCATATCACTTGAAAGCGAAAAAGTAAAAATTATCTAAGTAACAACGTTTATTGCGTTCCGGGGTGACCGCAGCGAAGCGGGGTGAACGCTGCTAGTTTTCAATATAGATAGAACTTGAGCCTTGGATTGTTTTTATTTCACTTTGACGGTGACCTTAGGAAATTCTAACAAAAACAAATAATATTTATGTAAGTATGAAATAATATGTGAGTTTTTACGTCCCTCGATTATGTCCTGTAGGTTAAAAGAGACGTAGATGATCAGGATGAAGGAAATGATGGAATGAAGAAAGTGGGAAAAAACGGGAATACCCCAAGAAAGCTCCCACACGAGATGTTTTGTGTATTATTATTATTATTATTATTATTATTATTATTATTATTATTATTATTATTATTTGTAATATGGAATTGCATATTAAGAAATTCATTGGGTAAATTTTAAGGAAAGGTTTCATTACGCAAATTTTTGGCCAAGCAAGATTTTGGCTCACGGGGTTTTGGGTGGCGAGATTTTGTCCACGCGAGGTTTTGGCCCGGCGATATTTTAGCCCGCGATGTTTCGGACGGCGAGGTTTTGGCAACGCGAGGTTTCGGCCTGGCGAGATTTTGTCCCGCGAGGTTTTGGGCGGCGAGGTTTTGGCCACGCGAGATTTTAGGAGGTGAGGTTTTGACCACGCGAGGTTTTGGGCGGCGATGTTTCGGCCGCAAGATTCTGTCCGTATCCCGTTTGTGGTGGACAACATCGTGTCTGTGTGTTTCCTCGGGGGTACTCCAGTTTCCCCCACATTCTCATTTTACAACTTCTTTCATCATCATTCAGTTGACTAAATCATCCGTCTCCCTTAGCATAATAGGCATAGTCGTTGGAAAGTAAACTGAAAGATTTCCTTTTCATTTACTATTATTGCTTTTTTAAAGAATTCCCAAACTTAAGAAGTGGGCCTATGTACCTCTCTCAATACTTAAGAGGGATGCATTAATGTATCCATATCTTATGAGAGGGAATCGATCGCTATCCTCACCCATGTAACCACATAAGGTAATAAAACCTCATGAAAGAACATAAAATATAGAAAAAACCCTCCGAAATTTACATTTTTTTGCAAATTTATACCCATAATAGGCAACGAGATAGACCACTCAAATATACAGCAGCACATACTCCTGTTCTACACTACTATACCAAATTTTTGAAATTGATAATTTCCAAAATTGAAGCAGGTTGTCTTATGTACCCCTTCCAAACTTTACGGGGAGGGTCAAGGTACCCCTGCGAAAATCAAGAGGGTATTGACTATTATGATGTAATACCACGTGATCATTTCATATGACGTTTCTCAGCCAATGAGAGAAAACTTAGGCCAAAAATGAAATGAAATGAAATCTTTGAGTTTTACGTCCCACGCTTATGCCGGTTAGGCTAATGGAGACGGTGATGATGAGTGATGAATGAAATGGTGGAATGAAGAAAGTGGGAGGAAACGGGAGAACCCCGAGAAAACCCACGCACACGGTGTTTGTCCACCACAAAGTTCACTTGGCGGGGGCTGGGATCGAACCCGGGACCCCAAGCACCAGAGGTGAACGCTCTACCACTGAGCCACCGCGGTCCCAAACTTAGGCCAAGTCACTCCAATACTATTAGCATAGTTTTAAAGTAAATCATAGTTTCACGCTGTGAAGCAAAACTTATTGTTACTATTGTTATCTCGAAAACCATGCATAAGAATTGATCTTTAAAGATATAATTTTGTGAAGCTTGGAGTGGCCTCTTCATTGATATATTTCTCATGTTTTGAGAACATTGTAGTTTAACAAATAGCCTAGTACAGTTGAAGAGTCAATCTAATTTTGGGCATATATTTCAGTAACTATACTGTGCTATATCTTCTTTGCTTCATGAAAATGTAACGAAATCTTTCAATTTAACGTCCCACCATATGCCCGTTAGGCTAAGGGAGACGGGTGATTAGGGCAAGTGAATGATGATGGAAAGATGGATGGAATGTAAATGTGGGAGGAAATGGGAGTCCAGAGAAAACCCACGGACACTATGTTATTCACCACAACCTTACTTGGCCAGGGAGTCGAAGGAAGGGTTCCATGCATCAGAGGCAAGCGCTCTACCATTGAGCTACCACACCCGACTACTCGCCTCGTAAGGAGAACTTTGATAAGGTTACACTTCAAAATCAGTTTCACTTTAATAGATGGCGTTGTTAGCAGCATCAATTTTTATGTTTATGGAAAAATTCGTTTTCCTCGATTGTCTCAAAAACTACGCATAAGGATGCCCATATCATTTGGTTGTTCATCTCAATGAAATGTGTCTCATTCACTGGATACATTAGTTTCTGTGATACGCTTAAATGGTATTGTAAAAATAATGAATACTCACCACCAGCTTAAGCACATCATCAGGAACATTCCTTGAGCTGTTGCACAAGGCGTGTGCTGAAGAATGTGAGAATATTACTGGAGCTCTCGTGACCTCAAGGGCGTCCCTCATTGTATGAACCGACACGTGAGAAAGATCGACCAGCATCCCCAAGCGATTCATCTCTTCCACTACAGTCTGGAAAAGAAAGAGACAAAATAAATTAATTTTTCACTGGGTGCGAGAGGTTGCATTTATAGTTCTACGCAAAAATACTATGTGTTCTTCTAGAACCTCAGGGAAACTCTAATTGAAACGAATCTTCTTTTATTCGGCATGACGTTCAATTATATATATATATATATATATATATATATATATATATATATATATGTGTGTGTGTGTGTGTGTGTGGTGTCTGAGAGAGAGAGAGGACGTGTTTGCATGTGCGCTAGTGAAAACGACCCGCTCAGGAAGTTTACGTTAACATGAATAGCAAATGAGTAGCTCATTTTTCTAAAGGTGAACAGGCCTCCGAGGAAATTCTAGAATAGACCAGTGGTTCACAACGTGAGCGTTAACGCTCCCCAGGGGGGCGCTGCAATAACAAGAGGTGATAAACTATTTAGCGGGCGTTCCAGATTTCATAACCTGTTAAAGGCATTTTTCTCATTATAATTATTAGACATGCCTGTAAAACGAAAAGTAGATCTAATATTCGAAAATAACTTTCAAATTCGTGATCAGCACCACAAAATGAATAAGAATTAGTTGATTTTGTTCAATTTACATTTTCGTTGTTGAACAGTGTTATTGGTCGAAAGTCATTACAAATTTTACAAATTGACAAAAGTTTAGAGTATTTTGCAAATTGTAGTGATTATTACTACTGTTCAATCAGCAATTAAAGATTTAATGATTTTGGGGAATAGCCACTTAATAAAACTTGAGTTAATATGAATTTCGTAATGATGGAAGGTATGCAGTCAATATTAAAAAAAAAAAAAATACGGTTATTACAGCTTTTAACACTTTCGATCCCAAGCCCGAGTCAGACTCGGGTTGGCTGTTTATTCCAAAACGCCGAAGTCCGAGTCCAACTCGTTTTTTGAGTAATAGCCCCTATCGGCCGTGTTAAATGCTTACTGACAAGGCAGGGTACCCAGGTGTAACAGCCCGATTGTGATAAGATCGCACAGACATAAAAAACATCGAAAAAGAAGCGACACGTATTTTTTTTTATATCGGCCAACAAGCACATTGAAAGGGTCAAATAGAGGCGTAAAAATGGGGTCAAAATGAGATTATGTGGAATATAGAGAGAACGAGAAGAGATATCGGAAAAGTTTAAATGTACGTAATACTAACCATAGTCGACGCAATTCAATGAGGTAGAACGCACCCACGAGAAGAGAGCAAAACATCCGAAAATGGACCAATCAAGTGTACAACATTGTCACAATGTGTTACGGAAATGAGCAAAAAGGGTGATGAGGAGCAGGAAGAAAGAAGAAACGAAAACATAAAATACGTGTTTTTCCTTTGGGTGCATATGTTGACCGTATGCGAAAGAGACGCAGATTTATCTCAATGTACGAAGATGGGATAACACGCAGGAAGGATGCAAACGCCGTGCATATAGACAGCCAGAGAGACAGCACTGCGCGGTGGGTTGCATATATCACGTAATGAGAACAACGATGAGATGGATGTTCTAAACAAAAATGTGTGTAGGCAGTAGTAATACAAAAACAAGCTTGTTACTATTACTGTTATGTTCTACGCATATTTTCGTAGTGATATAATGTTGATACTCATGTGTGGTACTGCTATTAATGTTGCTGTTTATCTTACGTATGTGGACCACCTGCTATTACATTCTACTGTGCTATGAATTTTTGTTCCCATTATCCAATATATGCAACCCACTGCGCAGTACTGTTTCGCTGGCTGCCTATACGAACGGCGTTTGTATCCTATCTGCGTGTTATCCCATCTTCGTGCATTGAGATAAATCTGTTTTTTTTTTTTTTTTCGCATATGGGTGATGTATGCACCCAAAGCAAAAACACGTATTTTCTGTTTTCGTTTCTTCTTTCTTCCTGCTCCTTGTCACCCTTTTCGCTCTTTTCCGTAACACATTGTGACAATGTTGTACACGTGATTGGTCCATTTCCGGATGTTTTGCTCTCTTCTCATGGGTGCGTTCTACCTCATTGAATTGCATCGACCATGGGTAGTATTTCGTACATTCAAACTTTTCCGATATCTCTTCTCGTTCTCGCTATATTCCACATAATATCATTTTGACCCCATTTTTATGCCCCTATTTGACCCTTTCAGTGTGCTTGTTGGCCGATATAAAAAAATACGTGTCGCTTCTTTTTCAATATTCTTTATGTCTGTGCAATCTTATCACAATCGGTGTGTTACACCTGGGTACCCTGCCTTGTGAGACTCAGTTCTTGAAGAAATACTATTAACCTGACATCCAGCGAAGAGTAAACGAAATTTTGCATCTTGATTGTTGTGATTAACTTTCTTCGTTTGACTGCAACACGCTCGATAATATATTAGAATATTTTGTTTCGAAAACTATTTAATTTTATAGAAGTTGTCTTGTGTGAAAGAAGTAAAATGAATATAGAAGAAATATCAAAGATTTTAGAAGAGCTCAATTTTGATCCCGTTGGAAGGTGAAATTGACGATTCAGATTTAGATCCTGATTTCGAAATTTAAAAAGTAGGTGAGTACCTGAGCAGTTCCGTGCTGTGGAAAATCATACGACGGCACCCTCCTCCCCGTACATATGAGCAGTGTTGCTAACCAATTTTTCGAAAAATCAGGAAAATTCTTATCCAAAATGCAGGAAATATCCAGGAGATACAACTTAATATCTAAAGATGTTAATTAGGATGATTATTTTTTTTTTTTTTTTTTTACAAAGCAAACAGTGAACCCATCAATGATTATACTTACCAACAAAAGGCTTATCATCTTTATCTGCGTACATGTCAACATTGACTCGGCTGGTCAGAGAGTGATTCACAGGGGATCCTACCATGAGTTGTTAGAAGTGAAACTTCTTGTGTGCAACAATCCTTGCAAAGTTTGGGTATAAAGTCTGTCTGTTTCGCTTTCATCAAATTTATGTTTGAAAACACTTTTTCTACAGTGACGCTTAAGGAAGGCAGAGCAAAGACATAACAAATGGGGATAAATTGGGAAATATTAAACTGGTTAGACTATCTAATAAGCGTCAGAGGCGTCATTTAGCGAGGGCGGGGAGGGGCAATTGCCCTCCCTGAGTTGGAGATTTTTTATTGATTTTATCAATAGAATAATAGTGAATCAATGAAATGTGCGAAATTTTACTTGTATCAAAGGGTCTAATCCCCCTAAGCAAAATCTGAAATGACGCTCCTGACAAGCATACAAAAATCTTGAACAGAAATATCATTTTCAGTTTACAAATCTGTGTTTCGCAATAACCGTCATTCTGTGTCTACTTGTTGCAATTTACTCTATTCTATAACATTAGGAAAGTCAGTTACGAGAGGAGCAATTGATTGTGCCGATTTCTTTATCTCATTTGATGGGCTAATCATCTCCAAATGTTTCATGACGGTATCATGAAGCGTATCTCTCTCTCTCTCGAGTCGAGTCGAGTTGAGTTTAACGTTCCGTTCGACAGCAAGGCTATGTGAGACGTGGACCTACTGATTAACGTTGAATCCGAACCACATACGGTCCCACCGGGAATTCAACCCGGTTATTCCACGCCAAAATCATGTACGCTAACCGCTTAGCCACGGAGGAGCTCATATCTCTTTCGAATTTGATGTACTGCTTTAATATATAATTCAAGACACCTGAGTTAAAAATCTTGCAGTCCATAATTTGGGAGATTTCTTGATGCCATGGAAAGGGAAACTTTTGCTGCAAAGTACATTTCATCTGTAGATAAAAACTCTTTTTGGTTTCTGAAGTGTACATTTTCTAAGAGCTTTTGGATGATGCGCAAAACCAGTAGTTTTTAACACTTTTTAAAGAAAAATCAGTAGACCAGGAGATAACTTGAAAAACCAGGAAATCTCCTAAAATATCAGGAGACCTGGCAACACAGCATATGAGTGAAGTGGACAGACCAGTCGCAAAGCGCCACCATAGTTGGCGGGAAGCGAGAAAATTTTCAAAAATAAACACTGTTTTTCCTTGATTTTGAGCCCTTTTTATTACTTTTTTCTTCCATCTTATATACAGATATCTTTCATTTCTTCTCCCGAATCCTCACAATAATGGAACTCAGCGGTCAGTTCCCGCACATTTCCAGCTCCTTATTACACACCATTGTCACTGTTCGCACTTCATACGCAGCGAGAGTATTATTTTTCCATTGTAATTATTTTTTTCGTCTGTTCAAAAAGTACATATTTCAAAGAGCAGTGTAGCGAACTACCTCTTCTTACATCACTAAATTATATATTATAATAAAATCTAAAGTCCAAAAAACCTGTTTGCAATGTTTTTAGTGCGTGTATTAATATTTAGCAATGTGCTATATATATATATATATATATATATATATATATATATATATATATATATATATATATATATATATATATATATATAAAGGCATAAAAACCATAGGATATTGGAATAAATAAGGTCAGACTAGCCCAGGATCGAAAGTGTTAAAAATGGCAGTCAAAGAAATACACGTCGGACCCTTTTTTTGACGAGTGAGGAGGCAAGCTATATCAAAATAAAATAATTTCGTTTTATAAACATGCCTTTCAGTAGGGAGGGGGGGAAGAGTGTATAGGAAAAGATGACTAACGCAAGACAAATTATACTGTAGATAAAGATTTCCTTTCACTACATATACCATATATATACAGGCGGTTCAAAACAACACCGACAACGTTTAGGAGGTGATTCCTCACATCAAGATAAGACAAAAAGTATAGACCAACCTGAGTGCACAAATGCTTCCTTTCGGAGTTATAGGCTGCCGAAAATATGAAGAAAAAACTTTAAAGACCCATAGCTCCAAAACTATGGGACCTACCGTAGTCGGGTCAAGACTTCACTTAGGAACTAGTATGTGCGCTATCCAAAAATCCATGTTTCAGAATCCTGCAATGCTCACACATTTTTTATAGAGGGAGTTAGTGAGTACTTCAAATTATATGTCTGTAGCCGAACTTCCTCTATAAATTTGTTGAATGAGTACCTTAAGATTCTGAAACATGTGCTTTTGGATATCACACATATTAGTTCCTAAATGAAGTCTTGACCCGACTGCGGCAGAATCCATAGTACTGGAGCTGTGGTCTTTTAAAGGTCATTTTTTAAAAATGTTTTCGACAACCTATAACCCCGAAAGGAAGCATTTGTGCACCCAGGTTGGTCTATGCTTTTTGTCTGATCTTGGTGTGAGGAAACACCTCCCAGTCGTTGTAGGTGTTGTTTTGAAACACCCTGTATATATTGTGGTTAGCGTACAGTAGCCTACATTACCGACGGAAGCTTATGTGGTTCCGATTCCACGTTAAACTGTAGGTCCATGTATAGCCTCGTAATGAAAGGGTTGCTAAACTAAAAATGAACGTAAGTATCTAGAATTAGTAGTATTGTCCACAGACAAGAAATACAACAGGGTGTCTCGTCTCGTCTCGTAGAGTTTTAAAGAAGTGTTTCCTCTTCGTTGTATTCTCGAAAAGTATTGCACATCTCGTCTCTAAAATTGCCTCGTCTCGTTCTGTAAATTTGCATACACAGTTTATGCTCTCATTGTTTACATAATTTCATCTTGAAGTATTCGAAACTCTTCCGTGTATCAAGAGGTCCACGAGAGGTCTGTTATAAAAACGTTCAAACAAAATCCATTACAATTGGAGTATATTTTGTAATGAATTACGAATTTTTAAACATTGACAAATATTCTACATTGTGTTGGTATAATTACTTTATGAATTTATAGTTTGTATACAATAAACCATTTGGAATCTATGACTTGAGTGTACTAGTGATGCCTACGTGTCATCAGAAAAGTCTCATTCCGATTCTCGACTCGAAAACAAGACAATAATTATCACGTTCTCAGCTCGTCTCAAATTTTAAAAGGTCGTTTCCTTGACTTGAAGCGAGCCAGTCGCCGAGTCATTGTCGTACAGTTTCATACAACTCGAAGTGTTGCCCGGCAAGTGCATATCCCAATGAGGCGAACAGATGGTAATCGGACGGGGCCAAATCTGGTGAGTAAGCCGCATGCGCTAGTATTTCCCAACCGAACTCCTTGATGGTATCCGTGACCCGTTTTGCTGTATGTGAGGAGGCATTGTCGTGGAGCAGAATGACTTTATGTTGCCTTTTTGCATATTCCGGTCTTTGGTCACGTATGGCTTGGTGTAATGCGATCGTTTGCTGTTGGTAGCGATCCGTGTTAACGGTTTCACCAGGTTGTAATAGTTCATAATAGATGACATCCTTTTGATCCCACCACACGCAGAACATTCTCTTTTTGCCAAACCGATTTGGCCTGGCAGTGGATTTCGATGGTTCGCCTGGATTCACCCATGATTTACGACGCTTGGGATTTTGCAAATATATCCACTTTTCATCCCCTGTAACTATCCGATGGAGAAATGACATGCGTTGATATCTGGCGAGCAGCATCTGACAAATGATTCTTCGATTCTCTTGCTGTCTTTCGGTCAGCACATGTGAGGCCCATTTGCCCATTTTCCGAGTCTTCCCCATACCTTGAAGACGAAGAGATACTGCTTTCTGCGTCACATTTAATTGTTCCGCAAGTTCTTGTTGAGTCTGAGTATCGTCTTCATCCAATAACGCTTGCAAGCCCTTGTCTTGAAACTTTCTCGCTGGTTTCCCACGCGCCTCGTTTCGCACATCAAAATCACCACTTTTGAACTTCTTAAACCACTCGAAGCACTGAGTTTTCCCAAGAGCATGCGCACCGTATGCTTCGACAAGCATTCTATGCAGTTTTCTTCAAATGAAAGCAAAACACCAATGCTGTCCGCAAATCATAGTTCGTAGGCACAAAACTCGACATGTTTGAGGTTGTAGCAAAATCTATCGATGCATTCAACTTGGTTACTGCGTGTTGCCACACTTCGTCAATTGTGAGAGGCAGACGCTGGCGCTGCACAAGCGGTCTTACGGTGTTTCAACTGACGCGAACACCATCTATTGGGAAATTCCGGTTTCATACTTCTACACCTGGTATCACACGGGATTCGGTTTTCTCCCACATAATTTTGTTTTAAAATTCTTGTTATACACAAATATAATACACAAAGTTACTATAATTCTACTCCGAAAACTAATACAAAGTTCTCTATGTAAGCACAGATGTCCCACGGCGCAGGCAGCCAAGAGAAGGATACCCAAGAGCTCCATGCATTCTTAGTGGTAATGATTTAGTAATTCACACTGCTCGAGGCAAGCAAAGAGAGGTTGAGTTCCAGCAGAGCTCCAGGCAAGCTAAGCGGGCAAGGAAACGGCAGTCATCCAGGCAAGCTAGGTGCTTATGGTTAGGATCTCTCAGAGCTCCATGCAAGCTAAGAGAGCAAGGATGACAAGCCAAAACTTATGTCAATGAAGGTCTTAATCGTGTTTTATACTTTCTTGTGAATAGTGGTGATGCTAGTGTTCCTCTTGATGATGATGATGATGATGCCTGTCGTTTGCTTGCTTGTAGTAGTTGTACTAAGAGAACACATGTTGCTGATTACAAATATAGACCATGTGTAGAATATTACACAGTATATAATCGACACACCTTTCTTAATAGTGAACGATCATGCTAATAGTTGTCGCTATATGCACTATATCTTGGAAGCTGATAGATGTCTCTAGTTTGCAGGCAAAATAATTAGCATATTTTAAACTATTGTGACTATTTAATTGCAAAATAAAATGTGTTCTGTTTGAATTTGATTATTTCAAAATACCGTAACCATATTAGTATTTCTATAACTGCTTGTTACTTGGTGAGTAGATTCAAAAGATAAATAAAACAAAGTAAATATTAACTAAAACTAAGCAAATAAATAACTTTCATGAATGTAAACCATAGTCCAAGTTTTTAATTAAACGTGTTTCTTGTGCATGACACATGATACCACAAAGTAAACTAAGGAGAAGAAAGATATAAAGACTGATCCAGTTTCAACAGGACTAGTAATGGACAAAATGATTCATTTTGGTGAATTGATTCATTTACTCTAATTCACTAAAATGATTCGATTATTTGATTCGTTCATATGAATTGTTTAGACGTTAACGCATTCCTTTCGCGCACGTGCATTTGCAGAAGCAACACTACCAAGTCTCTCATTCCCACACAAGCTGGCAATTTGTGATGTGATTCACAGTTCATTTCAATCATGGCAAGTAATTCAGTGAAAAGTATAAATGATTCATTAGAAGAATCGATTCATTTGTGGAAAGAATGATAATTCATTTCATTCTTACCATGATTCGTTCATAATGATCGAATCGTTCATGATCGACACAGCACTCAATACGACAGTTACTAATTAGAGAATCTAATAAAATAGGGAAAATAGAGTATGGTGGCCATATTTATAAAATGAAAATCCGTGACGCTACTAAATTATGAGAACCTTTGTAACTCTTAAAATGAAAAGAAGTGTTATATACTAATTTACTTTCTTCCATTACATAGAGTTGTTCAAGTATTACGTAATCACATTTTTAGTCATTTTAGTAGAGCTTTTCCCAGTGGTGGGTCTAGAAGGTGAAAACTGGGCGGGGGCAGCCGAACCCCAGACTATGGTAGGTAAATCATGAGTTTACTATAAACTTTCAAGAATTTATAAATAACAACTTCAATTATTTTTGTCATTCAAAAAACTGGTGGGGCTTAGGCCCCCCGGCCCCCGTGCCATATCCGCCACTGGTTTTTCCTCCCTAGTTAAGCAAACGTAAGATGATTTACCACCTCCCCTGGTAAGCAATTTTTTTTAATTCCTCAGGATCTGTTATATTTCGTGGCTTGCAGTCTGTTTTTAGCTCATTCAAGTGGAGTCCTAGAAGGTGCAACGGAAGCGCGTAACCATTGTTGCGAAAAGGAAGTCTGCAGCAAATAATTAAAAAAAATACGGTTTCCCCTATCTCATACGCTATTTTTTAAACAAATACTACAAATATTTTCATTATTGTCTGTTCAGTTTTATTAATTAAAGCAATATATTTTTCTTCTTGAATAATTAGCAGAAAATTACCAAAAACAACGGTCAGGGATTATTGATTATAATATTTCAGAAGAAAGGTGCAGATTGAAACAGAGTAGCCCTACTAAAGATAACAATAAGATTGAGAAGTAAAACCTTTTGTCCCTAGCCCAATGAAACGAATGCTTCGTTTATGTCAAAATAGTTAAACCGTGAATTTAATTAAATCCATGTTTTATGTATTCAAGTTTTTTTTCCAACTTTTGAATTGCCATACTCAGAAGTTGAAGAGAATTATTATATACGTAATCATCTGACAAAAAAAAAAAAAAAAAAAAAAAAAAACTTGAATGTTCCCTTCCTTTATTCGCTGAAATTCGGGAAATATTTTCGGGACGCAGATATCGATTCCGTAACGGTCCTGGATTTTGCGGGACGAATGGCAACTCTAAAATAGAGACATCATCTTGTGGTAAGATGTGTCATATGGGATTGAACCCTGGTCTTTTGCAACAAAAGCGAAATGACTAACCATTTCCAGAGAAAAGATTTCATTAATGTGTTGGCAAATCTATAATGGTAGTTTCTTTTCCATATCGCTAGAGAGATGACACATTTATAAGGCTTAATTACACTTTTAGCTTCTATATCGTTAGAGAAACCGTAACATTGTTTTGTAAGCATGGCACTTCGACAACGCTGATGTCAGAGAGAATAGAGAATCGGATATAAAGACAAGGGATTTGTTTCAGTTAATTAGCAAATCATCCGTCTAATTGTAACGAAACCTTCGCTTGCTGCGCTAGTAATACGTTAGCTTAATCTCAATGGTTATCGATTCCCTGTCAACAGCTCACCTTCCTATCAACATTTGCTTATCCTCTTTCTCAGCGTCCCTTTTGCAGCTCTGTATTTAATGACGGATAATTCCCCAGCTAAGGGATACAGCATAATGGAATTCCCTCATCATAATGAGTTGAAACTTTATAACAAACTGTGATCATTAGAAGTAAATACGATATTTTTATGTTCTCCAAAATATTGAATGTTCTCCCATGGGGATCTTTTTGACGGATGTGTGTCACAGTAGTTCTTTGAATATTATACGTTGATGCGCTTTTCTAATTCAGTAAAAAAAAAAAAAAAAAAAAATCAATACAGAG
The DNA here is from genome assembly GCF_964235325.1 of Thermobia domestica. NCBI lineage: Eukaryota > Metazoa > Arthropoda > Insecta > Zygentoma > Lepismatidae > Thermobia > Thermobia domestica. Next base: position 202,583 of record NW_027655965.1, on the reverse strand, counting down.
TACAAATTTGTTAGATATTAATGACTTGTGATGTAGGTCGAGTAAATTTCCAGTGGCTAGGTAGATAGAAAATGGGTATTTACCCATTCAAAAAGTGTGTATCTAACGAAAATGTAATATTTATAAAATTCTTAGCATTGTTAGTCATTCTCGTGGTTTCTTCTTTATTTTATTTGTTTCATGAAATACAGTAAACTCACGATTATCCGGCTTGTGAATATCCAGCCCAGGAATAGCAATCTAATCTATTAATATTGAGGAATTTTTCAAAACATGTAAGTTTTTACTTTTTTCTTACTATTGTGAAGGTATCGTGTCTTACACGATGAATTATGTGTAATAATATCAATAATAACAACATTTTGGATTTATTATATTTTGAACTTAAAGTCTGCGAAAGCGATTAACGTTATTTATTTTAAATCATGAACACAAAATTCTCATAATCAGATCCATGTCAAAGTTATAGCTGGGGCTCGGAAGTTGAGGAAAAATCCTCTCTTTTTACGAGTGCCCAAAGACGAGGCTTAACATAAGATATGTTTATTTTGGGTCATTGTAGACAAGAAAATGGTGGATTTTATTTGTCCTTTTTTGCGTTTTTCGACTTTTTTTTGTTTATTGTCTTTTTTAAAGCTTTTCATAGGTCTTAACGTCTTTTTTTTTTGCACTTCATCTTTCGACAATAAATTTACTGGCCATTAACTCGAACTACCACCACCTCCTAAACATATTTTCTTCAGTAAAGAAAATTCCAATGATAAGACATTCTTCAAGGACTGGACTGGTAAGACCAGATCTGCAACAATCACAAGTCAGATAAGGAGGCATAACAATGTCCTCCAGCAAGGGGAAGTGAGGGTAGGGAAGTTTTCTTACTTTAGTTTGTACTTCAGTTTGTAGAAGGACAGACCGTTAACCTACCAGAAGCTTGTATTTCTTGAGCTTGTATTACATATTCATTAAATATGTAGTTCTAATTACATTGGGTCTTATTTTTAAGTCCTGTTTTCTAGCTTTCCGGTCCTTTTTTTCAGATAGTTTTAGGTCTTTTTGCAGGTCCTTTTAAGACAATTTTTAGGTTTCCAACTTCCGAGCCCTTGTTATAACATTTTCTATATCTTTTGAGCGCAGCTAACTGTTCAATTACATTGCAGGCAACAAAGAATTTCCATTTTGTGTTGACTTGTTTCTCTATGTATATTTCTTAATTAATAAACTTGCAGGTTGTTTCCTTTGTCCACGTTCCAACAATCACCTTAATTGACGTCAATCTACATTCTTTGCGTTTTCATCATGCATGTGGTAATTCATTGCAACTGAGATGAGAATGGCTGAAACCGCTGAACAAAAACGACGGATAGCTGACGAAAAGGAGGAGCTGGAGACAAGAGAAACGATCTCAAACATGTCGACACCCGGATCACGATTCTTCATTTTAAAGTCTAATTTTTACCCATGCACAATAAAGGTAACATTTACATTTACGTTCTTTGGTATTCAACAAGAATGGCATGACATCCAGAAAAGCGTCCGCATTTTAGTTAAGTTCACCGCCGCTGAAACACGAGTTTTTCTCTGCATCCACGCCGGAGTTCTAGTCTAGCCATCTGGCGGTTCATGGTGAGCATGTACCTGAAGGAGGACAACAGTACGCCTAAGGATTCATCATTGGAGAATCAACGAGAATACCACTCAAGTGTTGTGTAGATTGTTTCTATTAAAAACGTATCTTTACTCTCTTTCATCCTCTTTTCATCCCTATCACATCACATTCTGTTTCGAGATAGAAATTGTTCTGTTTTATTCTTTACTGCAACCCAGGTCACGAATCCCTTATTTTGCTCTACCAAATTCCTATTTACAAAATCCTTGGGCTGCTTGTCAGTTCCGAATCACATGCATCCTAAATTTTGTTATTGCCATTCTGAGCTACTAGAACTGGCAAGACTACGCTACACACTACCACTTTTTCACATTTGTGTAACCATTTATCAAAGAACACTAACGTAAGTTTAAATATATATATTAAGAATTAGGTCTATGTTTTATGTTAATCTTTTATTTATTTTAAAATTGTATGTATGTTCAATTTACATCATTTTATTTTTTTATACATTTAAAACTGACATTATAAAGCGTTATCTTAAAATACGCAGAGTGTATTTAGTTTATCTATTTAACTTCCTTTTCCTGTAATAAATATTTGAAACGTACAGCAGTGTACACAACACACATCTATGAAGTACGACCGAAGAGTCGGAGAATGTAGGAGGGAGTTTTGGTATAAAAATTGTGTTCTTAATGATGTGTGACATATACGGCCTTTTTGTTTTCCGGGCTGTCCATCCGCCATAATAGGCCAAGTAGTCGAGAGTTTACTGTAGTTCCAAATATGGCAGAGCTGATACTTTACACTGAAATTCATAGCAGGTCATAGTTTTATAGAGATCTTAAAACTTTTTAGTGATCATAGAAAACTCATTTCACTTGAGATTCTTTCAAAGTTAGTAAACAGAAGTATCTTAGTATACTGTAATATCCTTTGGTTCTCTTTTTCATCTTCTTTTATTTTGGAAGCAGCGCCGTAATTTAGATTTTTTTTTTTGGCGGGGAAGCATTAATACGCGTATTTGGACCCCCCTAGAAAAAGTTGTTTTTCTAAATTTTGGACCCATCTTTCTCTTACTCTTTATGGGTCCACCAGAGCCTGTGGGCCCTTCCGCACGGCAAGGTCTACTATGGCGGGCCGTTAGTTACGCCTCTGGACCCGTTCCATAAATGACAAATTAAGGAGATAATATTGACAAATCTTAAAGCCATACGAATAAATATTATTTCTAGGGTCCCTAATAGTAGACATATTTTACTGAAACGGGCCCACGACTCATTTTTGAATTATTAACCTTTTGTGTGCGGTTTTGTTTATGTAATGTAGTGAACCTATTCGATGCTTCATTTATAATTTCATGTTCGTATCGTATATGGAGTAAGAAAATTTTGTCTTAAAATGGACCCCCCCTCGAGCGGCGGGCAGCTTCCATGGGGGCAGTTGCCCCCCACAAGTTACGGCCCTGTTTGGAGGTGCAAGGTGGCTCAGTAATAGCGAGCTAACCTCTGTGCATGGGATCCCTGATTCGATTCCCGACCAAATAAGTTTGTAGTGGACAATATTGTGTCCGTGGGTTCTCTCGTTTCCTCCCACATTCTCATTCGACCAATTTTTCCATCATCATTCACTTGCCTTAATCGTCGACTCCGTTAGTCTAACGGAGCATAATCGTGAGACGTTAAACTGAAAGATTCTCGTTTTTTTCACTTTGCTTTGTTTGAGGCCGTAGAATATCAATCGATAAAGAAATTACTTGGAAGTGTAATTAATAGTGTGGTAAAACACAGAGATGTAGCCAGTAGGTTTATCTAGGTGGGGTCAGCCGTAATGTATAAAGCCAAAAAAAAAAAAAAGTGTTACAACTAGTGATTTTGAATTCTGAGAAAACCGGAAAATTTTGGTTTCCGTTGAAAACTAAAGGCATTTTTTTAAAGCTTTTTTTTTTCACATTATGTTCTTTTTTTTCAGCAGTAGTATTATCTTCTGAGCTGCTTCTCGTGCTTTCTTTCTTAAAATACTTTAGAAAAGACATACTCGCATTTTCCTGTGCACAAGATAAACAAACTTTTCGGTGTGGATTACTGAAAAACCACTGTTGCCAAACAACAGAAGTTTTTCTATTTCAAAGGGATTTGGTACATCACTGTTTTAAAAGTAACTTCAGTGGTCACGTTTCTGTTCACGATACAAATTCTTATATTGGCATAGATTGACAATTATTTTAAAATAGGCCTATATAAAATATTTTCATGCTTCATATTGAACATGATCCGCACAGGAGCACTAGATCAATCGATTGTAGCAAATGTGGCAGCAAGCTCTGCATTTGGTCATTCCTTACACGGAAGATATACCGTATTATTTTTCGATCAGTAAGGATCATTAAATTATTAATTATATGTAAAATTTGTTATTTTCAAATGAGTGAAGCGGGGTAGTCTTATTATAATGTTTTAAAAGCTGGTCATTTGGTGGGGCTAAAAAAAAATTGGGGGGCCTGGCCTCAATGAGCCCCCCAGTGTCTACATCCCTGGTAAAACAACAAATCATACCAAATCACTTGCAAACAATATTTATAGAAATTGCGAGGCAAAAAAGGTTGGAATTTTGTGATATCAACTAGGATACACGGTGGCAAGACACTTAAACTACTTTAAATTTCTTCTTCAAGAAATCCGTGGTTTAACCACTCGCTTTCGAGTGAAGAATCATCACAACTTTAGAACCTATGAAGACACCTCTTGATGATGACTTCTGCGCACGTAGTCTATAAAATAAATAAAATAGCCATTTTGTAACTCGAAGTGGATTTCATTAATTGTTCCGAGTTAAATGAGCTCCAGATAAACATCGTTCACTCAAAATTTCTGAATCTTCCCCTATTTCGGACAAAACGTACGAAAACAGAAGAACAATGTATAAAGGCTGATTTACACCAAGGGTATGACAAACATTGTGTGACAGTAAAGTTGTGTATTCTTTAACCAACCCTCGTATTCACAAGAGGAATTCTTGGAACTAGCGCCTAGCCAGTCGAAATTCGCAGAAGAGCGAAACCATGGAATTTTTCTACCCAGAAGGTGCCTCTTTTCTTCAGACATTTCAGCACCTCTCGCCGAACCGTATTTGAGAAGGTATTTTCTTGTTCCTTCACTCACACCTACGCAGTCTGCTGTCCAAAATATTGATATGTTCAATTATCAGTAGTTGATTGATAGTCAGTGAATTGTCCAATGTCTATGTGTTAGTTACTCAATTAAGAGACATATAATTTCCCTAAGTGTGTTTAACTGGCTAATATATTTAATAATAATGTATAATTTTGTAGGAACTATATCCTAGTAACATTTGTATTAATCCGCTCTCTTTGTCTACAGAAAAGCGTTGAGACAAAGTGCGAGCAGTGAGACTTTGAAGCTCAAAAGTTCAACTTGTCATTCCTTGCGACTCTCACTCAATATAATTTTGTAAATCTTGTGGTGCAACGTATAAAGATAGAAAAATTATCAATAGGTTTTAAAATGAAAAAGTGTAGTTTTAAAGTTTAAATCTGCAATATACATCAAACATTAAATGTATTTAAATCATCCCATACTCAAAATGTAATGAAGGGGTTGCCAGCCAACTAAGTGAGAAAGACGGGTAGTGCGTCAGTAGTACTCAAAAGACCACGACAAACATGTGAAAACCATAACTGTCAATTGTAATTTCTTCTACACATTTCTAACTAGTCTAGTGTGAGAAAAAAACTATGGGCAAGTGATAAGCTATCCGAAGTGTGAAAACTGTAGCACAGAGAAGAAATTTGGGATTGTGCACCACGGAACGATAAATTGATTATTTCTGCATTTTCACATAATCGATTTCGTTTTACTTACGCGACGCAAATAACGTAACGCGACCGTCTAAGCGCGACCGTAGTTATGGCCCAGCGAGTAAACTATCCATATAATACATGGTTATTGTGTAAAATTTAAGTGTTGTCTGTGAAAGTGAAATATTAATAATAAATCGATATCTAAATATCATCGTAATATTTTCTTTGTATCAAGAGCAGTGTAATATCAATTGTCGAATTTACTTGAGTAGTGCCATTAATAGGTATCATAAGTGTTCTCTTGTTTATTCGTTATTGAAATATACATAATATCAAAACAATACAGGTAAGAATTTGAAACGTTTGTGATAATTACATGTTAATTTATAGGTTATGACGATAATGGAATACGGTACAACACCACGGTTATCTCTTAGACAACCACTGCGTGTTAGGTTATTTTTATTATCTTTTGGTAGATTCTCCTCTTTTGGCTGCATGAGTTATGTGTATTACCCGAACCAATGCTATTTGGGACGATTTGTTATGGAAACTTTAAGTCCAGATGCAATCGTTCCGGGTAATCTCGTCAGCGACGGTGGGTACGTGGAGAACAAACCTAGTCCATTTAAATAACTTGACACCGAACCCCGATGTCCCCATAGAATGGGAATTGAACCACATACATTCATAGAATGGCTTATCCCAAACAGGGACACAAGGTAACCGAACCAGTACACTCATAGAATGTCGTTCCCTCACAGTGACATGAGCGTGGCACACTCATAATCGTTAACAATTTTTACAACAAAATTTCAAATTCATGTTTCAAATTGTTAACATTTGCCATCAATATTTCTTGAAAATATTACTAGTCGTAAAAAAACTTTTTCTCTGGCACACGGAAGAAAATACCTGATTCTAATAGAACTTTTCATGTAGAATTCGAATCTGCAATCAGTTTTTCTCCATAACCCTCAGTTTTCCCGTGACAGAGGGATTTTCGGGAAATTTCACTTCAAATTCCCCCCCCCTTTTTTTTTACCATTTTCATACCTGTAATCGGGTACCCTTAGTTATATAAATACACAAATTATATTGTTTGTTAGCTTGATTTATATTTAGTAAGCACTCTAAGTTTCATAAGAATCGCATTATTCTTTCTAGAGAAATCAAAGTATTTATATAGAAATATGCTATATGTACTGTTCATTTTACCATATTCATTAGTGCAGATAAAATCACAAATAACTTCCACGAAAATTACAATACAACCACGGTTTGTACCTTATTGGATTTGAAATAAAACATATTTTCAATTACCGTATAAGCCGTGTCACCATTTTTTGTATGAGGGAATTTCTAGAGGGATTTTGTGGGAAATTCCCTCCAAAAAGTAGTTTATATGATTTTTTTGTCTTAACTTACTATTTGTATATAGTGATACAGAAACAGGAACTGCACTAAAACATAATTTTATGTCTACTTAATAAATAATACAAAAGAAGTGAGTGGTATCTTCTTAATAAATGAACACTTACTTACCTTAACTAAAATGTTTTAGTTGTCGACTTTCTTCTGTGTTTGGCTTCTGGAACATCTCTTTTGAGTGTCCAACAGTAATCAGCTAGCATTTGTGAACTCCACTGTCCATGGTATCTCATCTCCATGGAGGAAATGTCCTGATGAAAACGTTCTCCATGCTCATCACTAACAGCACCAAGGTTTTCAGGAAATAAATCCAGGTGGGAATCTAGAAAGTGAACTTTAAGGGACATGTTGCAACCAATTTTTTTTGAACGATTGCAGGAAATCACTCACAATTTCACGGTAATTTGAGGCTTTCTGGTTTCCTAAAAATTCTCTGTTAAACACTTAAATGAACACTAAGCTGCTCTCTCAACCGGAGTTAAGAGATTCTCAAATTTTTGATCACGAATAAAACATTTTATTTGGGGGCCTACAAAAATCCCTTCCTTGATTTTAGCGTCACTAACCCAAGGAAAGTTTTCCTTGAGGTAACAAAATCCTGCATTATTTTGTCCATTGCCTTAACCAAGTTTTTGAGGAGGCCCAACTTTATGTGAAGAGGAGGTAGAATTATCTTATCAGGGCTCACCAGTGAGGAATAAACAACATTCTTCTGTCCAGGAGTTAATGCACGCTTTGGCCATTCCTTCTTGATGTAATGTTCCGCTTTGTTCCTGCTGTCCCAGTCGCAGAGGAAACAACAATATTTTGTATAACCAAGTTGGAAACCCATTAACAAAGAAATAACTTTTAAATCTCAGCAAACGGTCCACTTGTATTTCTCATACTAAATTCTTTCTAACACTATTTTGATGTTTTCATAGGTTTCCTTCATATTAGTTGCATAAGCCAAAGGCATTGATGGAAATTTATTGCCATTGTGCAAAAGGACAGCCTTCAAACTAGTTTTGGAAGAGTTAATAAACAATCTCCACTTTGTACTTATATGTTCATGTCCGAGTGTATCCATCACAGCACAGACATTATTACAAAACACTAAATCACTTTCTTGAGAATAGATGTTTTGAAACTCTGTATGAAGGTTTCGAAAAATACACACTTTAGTATCACGATGGAGCAGATTCCAGCCTTTGAGTCTAGAAGCAAGAAGTTCTACATGTATCTTGGAGAGTTTTAAATCCCGTACGAGGTCATTTAGTTCACCCTGAGTTATCAGATGGGGATCCAATGTAGATGTGCTTCCTACATAAGTAGAATCATCTTCTTCATTTGGAACTTCAGTAGTTGCCTTAAGTACGTAATCCTCATTTACCGTAAGATGAGCAGGAAGTACTGGTACAGGTAATTCTCAGCTGTGGAACTGGCCAAATTCCTGATGGCAAATTAGGACACTATATTGTGTGCTTAGATTTACTGGTTATTCCTTTTATCTGTGTCATAAAAAAGTAGCAGTCTGAAGAATGATCTTTTGGTTCCCTCCAGATCATCGGTACTGCGAAGTTCATGTTTCGTCCACCATTTGCCCACCCAGTCAGACGTTTCACGCAAGTACAACAAATGTAGTGAGGAACCCAGTTCTTATCCTGGTCTCCTACACAGCAACCAAAATATAACTGACAACACTTCCTCACAAGTGGAGTAAAACATCAACGTTGCGATTTAAGTGTCAGCTCCCCACATACATAACAGAAATTGTACGGGTCATTTACACACTTCCTCGGCATCTTGTATCCTGTAAGGTATCACACACACATACACACACGAATCTAAGCTGCATCAATCCTGAAGCAGCACAAACGTAATCTAACTCATCCACCTTGGACCGTCACTCAACGCTACTAACAGTCATCAGGCTACGTAAGTCATCAATTCTTTTATGCATTGTTGACAGATCAAATTATTAAAAAGTGACTTATTTTTCACAGAAAGCATGCGTGTATTTGTGCTTGCATTTGAGTATCCATCTATGTGCCGACAATAATACGTAAACGTTAGGTTTTTGTGTTTGGTAGAAGTCTTGTATAGTAGACTATATTCTTTATTACCTATAAATAGACACAATGATTTATATTTGTAGACAGAATAATGTAATTCACATGACATTAACATTATTTCTTAACTAGACATAAAACTATGGTTTAATGCAGTTCCTGTTTCTGTATCACTATATAGAAATAGCAAACTGAGACAAAAAATCTTATAAAAGACTTTTTGGAGAGAATTTCCCACAAAATCCCTCTACAAATTCTCTCATTCAAAAATGGAGACATTGTATATACACAATTGAAAATATGTTTTATTGGAAGTCCAATGAGGTATAAACTGTGCTTATATTGTAATTTTCGTGGAAGTTATATGTGATTTTATCTGGTAAAATGAACAGTACACATAGCATATTTTTATATAAATATGTTTATTCTCTAGAAAGAATAATGCGATTCTTATAATACTTAGAGGACTTACAAAGTATAAATCAGGTTAACATACAATACAATTTGTGTGTTTATATACCTAACGGTACCCGAGCTACAGGTACAAAAATTGTAGAAAAAAAGGGGGGGTCATTTGAGGGGAAATTTCCCGAAAATCCCTCTGTCACGGGGAAACTGAGGGTGATGGAGAAAACCTGATTGTGGATTCGAATTCTACATGAAAAGTTCTATTAGAATCAGGTATTTTCATTTCTATTCCAAAATCTTGTTGATTAGTGCATTTGTTATTAACATTTGTAATGAACATTATTACACTTCTTCAAAAATATTGTTAGTAACAGTTTTGTTATTGACAAACGTTAGTAATATTTGTTATCAACATTGTTAACTTTTTCGGTCAGTTAATACTAACATTCTTAATAACGAGAATTTTGCGATCGCTCTGGTTCGGATCAAAGGATGTATACAATATTTTTATTTTACCTGGTTTGGACTGCTGGTTTTCTAGTGAAAAAAGGCAATGTTTTTCCCGAATGTGTGCATATTTTACGTATGTATAAATCCTGATTTATATTAAAGGTAATGACCCCCACAAATAACGAAGTTAGAAGTTAATTAGGATACGAGGAAAATTTTGTTCGGTTTTCAATATATATATATATATATATATATATATATATATATATATATATATATATATATATATATATATATATATATTGAGAGAGAGAGAGAGAGAGAGAAATATAGATATAGATATATATAAATTGTGGTTTGAAAATATTTTCTTTTTTCAGAAAAGATCATACTACATAACAAAAATTGGTAAACAAATATCCTTAGAGACATAACATTTTTTTCAAGATATGTTAATATTCTTCAGTCTGATGCCAGTAATGTGGTTACCAAAATAACAAAAATCCCTAATTAAATGTGATTTTATGGATTGAGACATATGAGAATGACGCTATTGCAAAATCTGATTCATATTAAGAACAATGTTGAACACACTCACCATGAATCTTTGGAGGAGCAACTTCATAAGTGGAAGCCTATAATTTCGTTTTGAAAAAGAAAAGTTATATCAAAAGTGTCAGTTTCAATTAAAGAGTCCATTTGCGCTCTAAAGAAAATTGAAAGGTTTTAGTTCCTACACGAGTATGTATGTAAAGATATGATGATATTCGTAATTACCTCAGAAATTACTAAGCTGCTTTTGTTTAAACATTTACTGATTTTTTTAAAAAGAATGTGTTGAAAAAGGTTTTTCGTAGAATATTCTCAATGTAGATTCTATTACGTGGATGTTATTTTATGCCTTCAAATCTATTGGTAATTTCAACTACGGTAACGATCTGGATAAAATTTATCAGATTCGTTCACAGTATTCGATAGCAAGGTGGTCTGAAGATCTTGTAGTCCACAATTCGATTCCCGCGAACGAAGAATCATTTTATTTCTTGAGTGCAAGTAGAAGAGGCGAAGAAGGCATGAAGTTTAGAGCTAACAAGTAAGACAGAACCAAATATATGGGTCATTGCGTGATTTGTTTAAAGAAACAATAAAATGAAGGAAAGTTGTGTTGTGTACACTTCTGTTCACAATTTCTGTCGCATGTCTTTCAAAATTACATAAATAGAAGTAACTCTCTTTCTTATGATAGAAAACGTTAAATGTCTTCTTAGAAATATGCAGAAAAAGGAAACCACATATTTCCCAAAAAAATCTGTAAAAAAATAAGAAATAAAGAAGTTATAATTAATAAAATACATCTCCGAAACTCATCGCCAAATTCTAAGTTCCATTTTTGTAAGCGTGGCAAACGCGCGGCAAAATTTACGGAGGGAGAAAGGGAATTTTGTTCTTTATTAGAAATACAACGTAATTTTTTCATATTAGTTACTATACATATTGCACAGCTCTAATAATACTATTAAATATTTTATATGTAAACAAACAAGAAAAGGAAATAAACAAAATATGCGAAGCGATTAGGCAGTTTGTGGTAGTGATTTTCTAAAATGCGTTTACTAAGAGAATGAACCTTAAAATACTTGCGTAGAGTAGGCGGTTAGCTCATGCTCATCAAGTATTTTGTTTTTATCCACGATCATCAGTTCGAATCAGTTTTTTATAGAAAAACTTGAATCTGTCAATGTTATGTTGCAATATCGTTGCTCAGTTGCTTAGTTAATAATACCGGCTCGAGGCGGCTCCGTTGGGGTGAGCCATTGGCTCGGCTCACTTCTCGGTCCGGCTCGGGGTGACAGCCATGAGCTGGGTCGCTCGAGCAGTTGACAACACTACAGTCTAACACCTCAGGCTGCTCAGCTACTCCAACCGGATTCCACTGGGCCACTATTTCCCTAGCTTTGTAACAGTTTGTAGTAATATTCATTAGCTTCACCCTCGCAAGCAGCTATCGAGTTACGGTGATTAAATTATACATAATAAGTATTTTATTTATTTATTTACTAAAATATTTACAATACAGCCAAAAGATAATTATTTTTGTAAAATGTTTGAAATGAAATGAAATGAAATCTTTGAGTTTTACGTCCCACGGTTATGCCGGTTAGGCTAAAGGACACGGTGATTATGAGAAATGAATGAAATGGTGGAATGAAGAAATAGGAGGAAACGGGAGAACCCCGAGAAAACCCACGCACATGGTGTTTGTCCACCACAAAGTTCAATTGGCAGGGGCTGGGATCGAACCCGGGACCCCAAGCACCAGAGGTGAACGCTCTTCCACTGAGCTACCGCGGCCCATATAAAATGTTTATTATTTTCATGAAGCAAAGAGAGAATATTCTACTTGGGCTTAGAACTATCGCTACTACACTTTTAATTGACAACTAATAGTTTATGTTCATTATTTCTGTCCATTCTCTACAAATAACTTGCAGAGACTATTCGGAGTAAATGTTTTATTTTAGTAATGTTTCATTAAAGTTTAGTCATATATTAATTAAAATTTCAAATATTTATAAGTTTCCCCTTCCGGTTAGGATAATGATTAGAAACGAAGTTTCCCCTTTTTATAAAATTCCTGATAATTGTAATACTTTATTTAAAGGACGTAATTCTGGATTATTTGGAAATATTCAAATAAACTAGAATGAAGACGATAATATAAAGCAACATTATTAGAACTAAACGTTGCTGTTTAAGAAATTGACAGAATCAAGTTTATCTAAAAAACGAAGCGTAGAGTATGGGATTCGAACTGATGATCATGGATAAAAAACAAAATACTTGGGGAGAGTGCGCTAACCGTCTACTCTGCGAAAATATATTTCATTCTCAGTAAAAGCATATTAAAAAAATCACTACCATGAACTGCCTGATCGCTTCGCATATTTTGTTGTTTATTTCTTTTTTTGTTTATTTACGTATAAAATGTTTAATACCTATTATTATTAGAGCTGTGCAATATGTATAGTAATTAGCATTATGAAAGATTTACGTTGCATATCTAATAAAGCATAAAATTTCCTCTCTCTCTGTAAATTTTGCCGCGTGTTTGCCACGCTTACGAAAATGGAACTTAGAATTTGGCGATGTATTTTGGAGATTTCTTTTATTAATTATAAGTTTTTTATTTCTTTATTGTTTACAGAATTATTTTTGGAAATATTTGTGTTGGTTTTTCTACATATTTCTAAGAAGACATTTAACAATCTATCATAGGAAAGAGAGTTACTTCTATTTATGTAATTGTGAAAGACATGCGACAGAAATTGTAAACAGAAGTGTAGTTTCTTATTTTATTTATACTCCATTCCTACACACAGACAAAACAACTTTCCTCCATTTTATTGTTTTTTTTAAACAAATCACGTAATGACCCATACCTTTGGATCTGTCTTAATTGTTAGCTCTGAACTTCATGCGTTTTTTGCCTCTTCTACTTGTGTCCAAGAAATAAAGTGGTTCTGAGTGCGCGGAAATCGATCCGTAGACTACAAGATCTTCAGACCACCTTGTTATCGAATGCTCTACGAGGGAGAGTGGCCGGAGCAGAGAAACTGATTTGTTTATTAAAGAGACATACGCACATTACTCTGGCTCTTTTACCTCGATCTGTGTGCGAATTTACACAACTAACTCGGTCTTCAAAGTATACACGTGATTTCGCCAAGAAGTTATTATTGGCTTTAACGCTACATGCAACGTTGATAAAGTATTAAAGGAATAACACAAATTACAATAGTGATCGAACTTGCAACTCTAGTCACAATATAGATTCTATTCAAGGTGTCATCTCACCTTCCTATCCAGAGAGAGACCCGGTTTCGATACAATGCACTAAAAAGCAAATACAGTTTTCGCTACGATGCCCAGGAATACTGTTTTAACTGATCAGCAAATAGGAAGCTGCTGGCGAAATGATGTGAGGCAATGTGTATTATTTTATTTTCATAGAAGCAAGGAGGAAGACACTATCCCACGGAAAACATGCATGATCTTATTTGACAGATAATGCAGAAAATTATATTCTTTTTGATTTGCTGGAAACTGTACTCAAATTTTCCTTCCATTCCGAAGTTATTTGTGAAACTAATTTCATTAAACAGAAATAACTTTTGTCGTTGACTGTACAATGACAAGTATGAAGTAAGTGAAGGAAATATATATCTAATCCAAATATAGGTATCTCGAACAGAGCGAATATAGGTAACACATAAGATATTTCGGTACAATTTTTTCGGGGAGTTTCAGTAAATTATTCCTGATGTTCCAATAATAATAATAATAATAATAATAATAATAATAATAATAATAATAATAATAATAATAATAATAATAATAATAATATGTAGTAGTAGTAGTAGTAGTAGTAGTAGTAGTAGTAGTAGTACAGTGTATTTGTTCTTTAAACTTACGTGTCGAGTCTAACATGTTAGACCCCTCCGAAGGAAAAATCCTGCATGCGTCCTACGATGTGGCCATCCTGTTGAAAGTCAAATTTTATTAAACACATTTGAGAGCGCTGTTAAACAGAAGTGTTCCTTATTCGGCTAACTCACTGACATTCTGTACACCAGCCGTTTCTGGCAATTACATTAATTAATTTTCTCCCTAATTTTGTCTAAACGAGTCCTTCTCTTCCTCTTGCCGCGTCAATTATTGTTACACAGGTTGCAGCAAGAGCTGTCTCCTCCGTTGAATCAATGAATTACACAATATACACCTGAAGAGATTCCTACGTTGTTATGAACATGTTACATGTTACTAGCAAATTTCAAGTGGATTTTATGAAATGTTAATAAGGAAAATATTACAAACAACGTTGTTATCAACAATCCATATATTTTAAAATTTCTCATTAGAAGTTACCAACATTTTTGTTAGTGACATTGTTCTTTAATATTTGACAAAATCCATATGAATATGTTGAAAGCTATTAAGATCGCTTTTGTAATTTTCCGGTGTAAATCAGCCTTATGCTCAAGTGATAGAGCGTTGGCTTCATTTTCGGGAAGTCGTGAGTTCGATTTCCGCTGTCGACCATCTTGACTGGGATTTTCCAGGATTCTCCTGAGTCCTATCAGCCAAATGAGAGGATGGTATCTACTAAACAGTCCCTGGCCGATACCTTCACAACTCCTTTCCAGTGTTATTGTTGCTGTTAGATATTCAGTATAAAAAATGTATTCTGAGCTGTATCATGTGATTGTTAAATAAATAAATAAATAAATAAATAAATAAATAGACAAAGAAGTGAATTCGGTTTGGGTCTAATTCATCTGGCTGCACATATTTTTCAATCCCTCTTCACATGAGGGGAGCATGGAGGCTCAGTGGTAGAGAGCTTACCTCTGGTGTGTGAGGTCCCTGGTTCGATCTCCGGCCAAGTAAATTTGCGATAGACAACATCATACTTGTGGGTTTTCTCGGAGCACTGGTGTTTTCTCCCGCTTTCTCAATTCAGCAATTCTTTCGTCATCGTTCATATGCCTTAATGATCGTCTCCCTTTGCCTCAAGGCATAATCGAGGGACGTTATGTCACGTTCATTTGCCTTAATGATTGTCTCCCTTTGCCTCAAGGCATAATCGAGGGACGTTATGTCACATTCATTTGCCTTAATGATTGTCTCCCTTTGCCTCAAGGCATAATCGAGGGACGTTATGTCACGTTCATTTGCCTTAATGATTGTCTCCCTTTCCCTCAAGGCATAATCGAGGGACGTTATGTCACGTTCATTTGCCTTAATGATTGTCTCCCTTTGCCTCAAGGCATAATCGAGGGACGTTATGTCACGTTCATTTGCCTTAATGATTGTCTCCCTTTGCCTCAAGGCATAATCGAGGGACGTTATGTCACGTTCATTTGCCTTAATGATTGTCTCCCTTTGCCTCAAGGCATAATCGAGGGACGTTATGTCACGTTCATTTGCCTTAATGATTGTCTCCCTTTGCCTCAAGGCATAATCGAGGGACGTTATGTCAAATATTTAATTTTCCCACTTTACATGACTGGAAAGTTACCATTAAGGACTTACACGATGGAGTAAATTTCATTTGTAAAGTTGGAGAAGAATGTATTGAACTCGGTTTTACGAGAGCACATTTTGATTCATTATAGTAACAAGGAAAGAATGGGAAAGGAGTTTTTTTTCGATATGGTGTACAATAAAGGAAGTCACTTGTTTGTGCATTGTTAGCGAGAGTGTCTTTGATGTACGAGGTCCTGGGTTCAATTCTGGATAAAAGAACATTGAAATTTGAATGTCTTACGGTGGTACGAGTTCTAACTATAGGTCCTTGTCTCGTATTGCCTCGGTGATGGAAAGGAGCGCTGAAGTTCAACAAACCGCCAAACAACAAATGAGCTTACTATTTTGACAAGAGTTTCGAGGCATCGTTGAATTAGTTATGTCCCCATTGTGATCCTTAGTGTTCCAACTACATGTGCTGGTACATTTAGTTAGTGATGCCAACCCGTAGAAAAAATCCCATTTTGTGGGAATTTTTGATATAAATGTTTCGAATAGGGATAAAGGGAATTTTATGTAAGGAGCATATATGGGATTTCTCATATATTTATTTCATCCATGTCAATAAAATTCCCTGAGCTAGACGCGTCGACTGAAATCTGTCTTCTACATGAGCAAGGGGATGGGTAAGGCCTTTCCCATAATCTAATTTTTTAAAAAGGGTTGTTCAAAATATCTATAAAGTTGAAAAGCAATGCTGTGCCGGATCATGGGAGAAGAATTGTCTTAAACATTGGGAGGCAGGCAGATTTGAGGCTTATTCTAGGGAGGATGGGAGGGAGATGAAACTCACATTACGGTAGATGAATTTGATTTCTGAAGTGAACCTGTTATATATTATGCAGCAAGGGACATGAATTTCATCTCACTTTGGATGAAATCATCACATTTCGGCAGTCGGACACGTCACATTTCTCCCCACCAAGCACATTTCAAATCGGATTGTTGGGAGGATACTGCCCCCAGTTCCAAGATTGAGGGGATATGCCCCCTTCATCCGCCCGAGATTTGCGCCAGTGGCTAGAAGTAGGCTAATGCCATTTGAATAAATGTGAAATCAGTGCTGTCAAATTTTGCCATTGGAAAGTGTATGCTAGTGTGAAAGTCATTTATGGAGGAACTTGTAAATCTAAAAAAAAGAAAGAAAAAAGAAAAGAAAGAAAGGGAAGCAACAACAAATGTAAATGATATTCTGTAGCTTAAAAAAAAATCATAAACGGTAGAAAGTAAATTACCAAACAAGTAACATCTAATTTCTAAAATGTTACACACACCGAATAATTTTAGAATGAAGTTTATCTCGTTTCATTATGTTCAGTAGGAAGTTATGGCACTAAAACGTGATGGAAATAATAAATTCGGACAACAAAATGTGCTTGATTTCATGAACGATTTCAATAGCCGCTTTTAATTAAGGAAAATACTTATTAGGAATTTAGAGGATCGGAATTGACGAATAATTCACTCAAATATTGAAAAAGTAAATGACATACCGTAGTTTCAATTTTTAAATTTTATAAGTTTTCAAAATTTTATTAATAGTATAGCGTGTGCGAAATTTGGAAGTAAAATGGGAATTTCTGGCTTTCAAGATGGGATTTATATAAGTTATAGGTTGGCATCACTGCATTTAATTGGATCCACGTTAAAAAAAGAAAAAAAGAAAAGAAATTGCTTACTATCTGAGAAGGCTACACTGAGAAACAATTGTAGGTGGCGTACTTAAAAAGATAGGTTACATGCGTACTTCTTGTAGTTTTTGGACTTAACGTACAGCAGACGTATAGCTGAAAACGCATGTTTTATAATACTTTCTGTATAAGTGTCCCATCTATACGTACTTTCCGTATGAAACAATATAGGCGGTCAGGATCTCACATACAAATGGACGTATATAACATATAGCTGACGAAGGAAATATAAGTATATGCATGTGATATACGGAAAACTGTTAGATATCAGACATCCTGCAAACGGCATGATGTAACATCTAAGGGCAGTGCCTATGTAGCGTACGGATAACGTATGCTTCGTAATGGTTTCTATAGTAAGCAAGAGGATACCGTATATTTGTAAAATATACCGCTGTCCGGAGAACGGATTTTTCTCTGTGTAGGAAACCGAACCGAATACATTTAAATAATAAACCGTCTTAAATTTCGCCACTACAAAGCTCATGGTTATGGTTATTAAGGAACCAGTTACCAGCTGCTGAAAAATGAAATGAAATCTTTGAATTTTCGATCCCACGGTTATGCCGGCTAGGCTAAAGGAGACAGTAATTATGAGAAATGAATGCAATGATGGAATGAAGAAAGTGGGAGGAAACGGGAGAACCCCGAGGAAACCAACGTACACAGTGTTTGTCCACCACAAAGTTCACTTGGCGGGATCTCGGATTGAACCCAAGACCCATGCACCAGAGGCACCAGCTCTTGATATTCAACATTAAAACTCAAGAGATAGTAGAAGGCTACAAAGAATTGAGGGTATTAGTACCGGTACTGTGTCGCAGGAAAAACCGAAAAAATTCAAAATATAGCTTTTAGGTATGAAACAGGGTAAAAGTGAGGGGGAACGCGGGTGGACAACGTTACTCTACTTCCAGAAAATATCAGTGGCGTTCCCTCACTTCCTAAAAAAATAAAATGAGCAAAGATAGGCACGGGGGACGTCATGACATCACTGTTTCCCCTACCTTTACAAATCCACATTTACCCCTGGAACGAAATATACTAAATCAGATTAAGTTAGGGGACTTCCCTGTAAACTTTTCCAGGAATTCGATCGACTTTTTAATCTCCCCACCAAACTAATGACTCTGGTTAAAGTACCGTCTCCGGAGGAGTCGATGGGAGTGTGGCATTCCTCTGTGCATATTCACTTTAGGAGGACTTCAGTGTACGTACGAGGTAAGAGCTATTGTGCAAAAGACACTAACCAACTTGTGCTAGGTGGCTGCTAAAAGCAATAATGCTATTAATGAAAATCAAGCCAGAACTTCAACAGGGGAGGCTCGGGCTGTAGCGATGGGTGCGTCCGTAGGGAGCAGGCGCGTCTGCGTAGGTGACTATTATCATAAACGTGGATAGCGCAAAACATAGTATTTGGCATAAAACACTTGTCTTACGTGTAAATTTGGAGGATATACTGAATATCACTAAAAAAAAAGTATCAAAATGTACTATATTAGGTAAGGTTATACTTTTAAATAGAGTAAAATTTAACAATTTCAAGTAGTGTGTACAATAGTGTAGAAATATAGTGCCATTTCCACACTCTTTCGCGCGACTAGATCATAACAAATGTAACTCTCCGCCAAATAGTCCCTTCCGCATCCACATACAGTGCCACTTACAACAGGACTAGCTTAGGAGAGTAATGCTCCCGGAAGTAGGAACGGAAAACACAGTTCTGATTGGTAGGCGTTATCTATGTCTTGCCACGTTGCATTCAAATAGCAGAATTCAGACGATTATTCTTATCGGCCCTCGTGGCCGACTGGTCTTGCGCTATATGCTAGTAACGAAAATATCTTTTGGCGTGAGTTCAAACCCGGCCCGAGGAAAGTTTTTTTAAACATTTTTATAACACTTTTTAAATTTAAAAAAATACGAAAATAATACTCAAAAATGTGATTTACTTACTTTTGTGCAGATAAGTAGTAGGCCCTAGTAGTAGTAGGAACGGGTTAGAAGCCCAGCAGGGCTCGTTTTGTTGCCCTTCTACTCCATGATATAAGGCTCGTTTTGTTCCCCTTGTACTAAATGATATAGATTTTGTGACCAACTTAAAACAACTGACTAGGATAGCGCGTAAAACAGCTGGCTAGAGTAGCGCGCGAAAAAACGTACTTCCGGGAGTATTACTCTCCCGAGCGGGTCGTCTTACAACATCAAAAAAATCCAACAATCCAACAACAACAACCACTTCTTAACTTGAACTATTCTCCTCACCTGACTTTCACTCGCTCTTCATCACAAACCAAAACAAATTCTCCAATTTATACGGTAAATTTACTAAAAATGGTCCGGCGATACAGCACTTAACCTGAAATGAGTGCTGCTGATGTCGATACAAAATATTAAGTGATAATTCTGTCTGCTATTTTACTATTGATTTTGAGTGGGAGGCGAACGGTGAAATTTGTTGTGTACTATTTGGTTCACTAGATGGTACACACGATAACTTGTTATATTCCTAGGTCCTCCATTTAGGACGTTTATCAAAGTTGTGATCTTTGGGTTTGTCTTTTGTCGTAATGAAAGTAGAAGCTGCGAACACGTATCTCATAGGTATACTCTTTCATTTCTACAAAATTGTTTCCTTTGTGTCTGCTGCTCGTTGCTAATTAAAAGACAAAAATATTTATATTGCAAATGTGTAAAAAAAATATTGAAAACCAAATCTACATCTTGACTCGGATTAGGTACCTAGGTTTATTATAGACCCTATAAATTCCATGAATGTTTATATTTTCTGCTTCTCTTGTTAAGAGAAAGAGAGTTTAAGGTGATCATTTGGAAGTGCCTTGTCAAGTCCAGTTTGTTCCTATTCAAATAATGTGTCATATCATAAAGTATTCGTAATCTGTTAACGATTATATTTTGTATGTTACTAGATGAACATGATGGTAATTGTGTTTGTTTATAGTGCCGTACCTGGGAAAGGGGGCAAACAGGGCTTGTACCTCGGGCGCTGGATTCAGGGGGCGCAAAACTGGGCAAGTATTCATTTTAACTAGAAGGCAAGGAAAGGAGCTTTAGCAAACCAACGATCATAAAAAATTACCTCAGAAACTTAACACTACAACAACGAGTCACCACAATAATCGATTTCACCGAAACCTGTCCTCGCTATCTATCATTGTTTCTGTTCTATACTGATCAATATTAAGACTGGAAATTGTTTATCTCTACCACTTCCAATGGATGGAGCGGCACCGAAAAGCGTTTTTCTTTTAAAAAAATCAATTTATTGTTCTAACCATAAGTAACAACTTATCTCTTAAACATCTATTCAAACTGGAAGTAGAAGAAATGAACTGCTTCCGGTTTTAACGTTGATCACTATACATAGACAGCGAGAAGCTATTTCTGTAATAACTTCCAAGAATATACTCCATCTACGCTCTAATGTCTCTACTAAAACCGGAAGTTATAGAAATCTACTATAACTTTTCGTGTCATTATTAATTGATCAAATAGCATACTAAACAAACGAAACTCCCTCACATTGTGTACACGTGACACAGCTACTTATTTATATTCATGATCATTCATTTCCCTTTTGTAATTTGTTGGGTTTTGTAAAATAAATACTCATACAATGTTAAATTATAGACTTTACTTGAATTTATACTTTGTACGGCATACATTTTTCATGAACGCGTACTGTCAGTATTTACAATAATTTCAACACCTTCTCTGATATTAATTTACATAATTGTTTTGCTTAAGAACACATGCAATATCAGTAGTGCACCATGGTACAACAGCTTACAATAGATACTATATACATTTCTTGATGTTCCTGTACGTATCCCATCTGTGTCTAATACCACTTCAAGTATTGCTGTTACGTCAAACAGCTATACATTACCACTCGCCCTCTAATGGCCATCTACTCAATTGTCAGTGATAGTACCCAATGGATCTTAAACGACAACAGTTGTTCCGCTTATTCACATCTAGTACTTGCATCTAGATTAACATCCACGCTTGGATAACTCTCAACAGGTAATTACGGCTCCCATTTCACTATTGAATTTAACAATAATGAAGTATTCTCTATTGGCGAAGATCTTTTGAGTAATATCAACGCAGTAACTACTACTATCAACAAGATTAGTATGTACAGAGTGTTTCGTGGCTACCTTAGAATATTCTCTTGAAGTTGTATGGTAAGCGAAAAGAAACAATTTTGAGTAAGAACACTTGGAACAAAATTCATGATTAGACCGTATTCACGTCGCTCTCAGTCTTAGTTTCCAAAATCATTCCTATATGTTCTCTTATCGCTATAGCAGTAATTAGAGGAGGCCAGGGGGAATGAAACCCTTTTTGAACACTGTTGGTCTTCCTAGAATCCCGCTGGACTATATGTAAGGTTCTTTCAATTCTCAGGGATAGTGGGCCATGGCCCACTAGCAACATACCATACTTATGCCAATATTTATCCTCTTGTTTACAGTAATACTGTACTCTGTTACATATTCTCTTCATACTTGATCACTACCTCCTACCTTTTAACCCATCCACCCTCAATTAAAAACATAGTTGAGTAAATACTTTCATTGGCGGGTTGATATGTTTCCATGCTATAGTGAAATTTTAGCTACCGCTGGTGAAATACTACCAGGAAAACCACTCGGTCCAATTATTCAAAATACTGTATCCGGACAAAGCATGTCTTAGAAAAAAAATAATTTCTTCCCGTAGTCAAGATGCCAGAAATTACAGTGATTGTTACAGCTACTTTGATATAGTTTCAGGTGCAGATCTTGTGACTTTAATGACTGTGACACTATGATGCGGAAAGCAAAGGAAAACTACATAATTGTTCCTAGCTTGCTGAAAGGAGGGATTAGCTTATAACCGTAGTTTGTTGAAAGTTTCTCACCTTAATGGTAAGTGACCTACCAGTAATGACAGTAATATGTAATGACCACATTCTAAACACCTTAATTTTAATATTCTAGAGAAGTATAGTTTAGACACGTATCTACAACACATATTTCCACTATATAGTGCATGTCACCTTTGAGATAGCTGATAGGAACTTTCTTCAGGTTAAAATAGAAACTCTCAGACCATCTACATATTTTTCTGGTTTCATCACTTTTCGTATAGCATCTGTTTCCTGAAAGAGGGTGTTTCCCTTTAACTGGTAGATTCTTTTAGAACCAAATTTTCAAATAAAAAGGAGAAT
The DNA here is from genome assembly GCF_964235325.1 of Thermobia domestica. Lineage (NCBI taxonomy): Eukaryota > Metazoa > Arthropoda > Insecta > Zygentoma > Lepismatidae > Thermobia > Thermobia domestica. The sequence goes on along the minus strand of NW_027655965.1, from coordinate 179,797 downwards.
TTTTAAGTAAACGCCCAACAGCCAGTATCCTTAAAGAATCTCTAGTTACCTAACACATACTTCTACAAAAAAGATGCGACAACAATCTGAGCTGTTATTCCTTACCCCAAGATGTTTCACCTTCCGCGAGGTACTTGCAATGATTACATTGAAAATTAAATTTCGCAGCGCTCTACCGAGTATGGGAGAAACATTGTCAGATATCCGATTCTATTATCTGATCGGGGCCGCGGTGGCTCAGTGGTAGAGCGTTCACCTCTGGTGCTAGGGGTCCCGGGTTCGATCCCAGCCCCCGCCAAGTGAACTTTGTGGTGGACAAACACCGTGTGCGTGGGTTTTCTCGGGGTTCTCCCGTTTCCTCCCACTTTCTTCATTCCACACTTTCATTCATTACTCATCATCACCGTCTCCTTTAGCCTAACCGGCATAACCGTGGGACGTAAAACTCACAGATTTCATTTCATTTCATTTTTTCTATTATCTGATCAGGTAGTAATTACTGGAACTGTGGTGACTCAGTGGTAGAGCGTCGTCTTCCGTGCGTGTAGTCCCTTGTTCGATCCCAACTTGTACCAATTGGGCTTTGTGGTAGACAAAACACCGCGTGCGTAGGTTTTCTCGGAAGTTCTCCCGTGACTTCTTTTTTCATCCCATCACTTCATTAATTCTCATTATCATTGTCTGCTTTAGACAAAACATCATAAACGTAGGATGTGAAACGTGAAGATTTCAATTCAGTTCTGACCTTTATACTTCTTATAACCCCGGTCGAAAAGCGATATTGAAGGGCACCAAAAGCATAATGCAAAGTGTATGGGGCAACTTTTCAATGGTCACTAGTTCTCAAAGGACATCATTAGTTCTAAAAATGTTGGTTGAAAATTGCCTACATCATAACAATTTTAATCGAGAGAAGTTTTTCTCAATGTAGCTCGAATTGTCTCTGATTTGATTAAGAAAGAATCAAAAATTGTTCAATCTACTACAAGATACTAAATGTTTGAGACATGTCTTCAACTACAGTTTCGTGACAAAATGGCCCATCATAACTATATATACAGGGTGTTAATGAACTATACCGACAAACTGTAAGAGGTGATTCCTTACATCAAAATAAGAGAAAAAAAGTTCATATGGGCCTGTGGAAAAAAGTGCATACTTTCAGAGCTAGGGCTGTCGAAAACCACGAAATGCAAAATTTCAAGAGGTGCTATTTTGAATTCCAGAAACTGTGGATGATGTTCCTTATCAGCGTAAAGGAAGTCACGCATACGCAATCTAAAAATGCATATTTCATTAATGTTCAATGGGTGTACAGCGGATTCCATGCAGGGTGAAATTCTCAGACATGCCATCTCCGAATTTTGGGATGTACTCTGACTTTATGATTGGTACAAAGTAGGCAAACGATAAGCCTTGATAGCATTGAACACGGAATCCTTTGGCGCGATGTCGGAAGTGTTAAGGGTGGTCAGCAGTACGGTCTCTCGTACTCGGAAGAAAGCATGCTGCAATGTTTTCTTTCACGCTTATAAATGACGAAAACACGAAATATACCATGACGAAATACATCGCATCGCGCGTTATTCCGAACACAAAAAACATGAAGCAGCCGGTTCCTAACATTTCCAACTTCCCTCCGAAGCAATGGATGTCCATTGATGTCAAGGCTTACCTCCTGACTACTTTGGACCTCCTTGAAATTAGGATATATCTGACAAGTCTGTTAAGAGTATATATGAGAATTACACCCTTTACGCCTATTGAAAATTGACGAATTATGCACTTTAGATTGTCTATGCGTAGCTTCCTTTACGCTGATAAGGACCACCATCCACAGTTTCTGGAATTCGAAATAAGGCCTCTTGAAATTTGGCTTTGGGACAGCCCTAGCTCTAAAACTATGCACTTTTCGCCATAGGTCCAGATGAACTTTTTTCTCTTGTTTTGGTGTGAGGAATCACCTCTTACAGTTTGTCGGTGTAGTTCATTAACACCCTGTGTATTCCAAATCATTCAGATCTTAATCATTAATCCTTCACAATATTTGACCTCATAAATTCAGTCTTGGAAGATATTGCTGAGAAAGAAACGGAAAATCAACGTCTAACTGCTGAGCGTGAAAAACTATTAACTTTAGACAAGTTGAACAGAACTTTAGATAAGTTGAACAGAACTTTAGATAAGTTGACCAGAACTTTAGAAAAGTTGACCAGAATTTTAGATAAGTTGAACAGAACTTTAGAAAAGTTGAACAGAATTTTAGATAAGTTGAACAGAACTGTAGATAGCGAAGTTCTAAGCGTATAACAGCTGGAATCAACATTTATATGATTTTCAGGGAAAACATACTGATTGAAGTACATTGATTAAATAGTTTAAACTGTGATTATATGTACACACTCCTTTCTGAAAAAAGAAGAAAAAGTGAAGGATGAAACATGTGACTAAATGAAACTTGTACAAAGTATAATAGATTCATTACACACAGTCTCGGACTGGAGGGTATAGGACCCCCGCAGGAGCCTCACTTGGAGGGCCCCATCCCCCCTTCCCATGTAGCATGTATGAGTCTCACAAAGTATACTAAGTTTCATCTTCTAATTTTTGTCTTCATTCTGCTTATTGTAATGACATTGTATTTCCAGCTTCATTTACGCGTGATAATAGGGCCCCAGAGTGGGGACCTATTCTGTTTCTTTATAGTGTTGCAATAACGTTAAACGACTAACAGAGGGCCACAGCAGTACTTTATAAAAGTCAATCTCATTTCGGTATTCATGAAGCTCCAATATACATTTAGACAATATGGTACTCAGATCCCATTCTCCATATTGTTGAAATATATTCTTGCTAGGGCACAAACAAAGGTTCCCGAACAGGGCTTTATAATACAGTTAGTTTCATTCCAATAATGGGACGCCAAGACTACATTCAATGCGGGCCACCGAACTTTGGGAACGGAACAAACTACAACGAGTAACTATGCTCCAACACAGCAAACATGTTTTGTCTTACTTTCCATGTTATTCAATATTCATTCATTCATTATTTATTTATTTATTTATTTATTTAGAGAGGGCCCCGACAGGGATTTCTGCCCTCCTGCTCTGGCCAGTCCGAGCCTGATTGCACAATTGTACAGACATATTTACTATGTCAGAATTGTACAAAATATTTAATCTTAATAAATCTGTATAACGTCAAGCTTCCACTTGCAGTAACCAGAGAACATACTTGTGGCATCGAACTAAAGGTGTTGGTTATATTCCTGCCCATTATGCAAGCACGTCTACAATGTCTAAGTTCGCCCTTAATTTCTCTTGAGAGCTCTAACCTTAGAAATCCTTTCTGTGTATGGCTTTTCCAAGTGAAAATTTCAAGTGAAGCATGGAGTTCTGATAACTTTGACGTATAAGCAAGTGTAAGCTTAAACCAAATGAAAGATTGAAGGCCGTGCAAGAATGTTTGCGTGCTAGACTTAGCCTTAGAAGTTCTCTCTATATATGGCTTTGTCAAGTATAAATTTTAAGTCATGCTTGACAGATGCGTCAATTTAAAGGAATTTTACGGCTAGTCTTCTGTTACGCATCATTGGCAAGTCTGAACCAAGCTTGAAATATAAGAACTAGCAAGTTTGCTGTAGTCTTAGTTAGGTTTGCAGCTGTGTAAATGCAAGTTTGTGCAAGCCAGGGGCGGATCCAGGACGGACTTCTGGGGGGACGGTGGCTTGTAATTCTGCTACTTAGAGCTACTTTTAAGAGCTCCAAACTTGGAATGGGTTTTATTTATATATAAAATAAGAAAGATTCCTCTTCTGAGGGGCAATCCGCCCCTGGTGCAAGCCTGCAGACTTAGCCTTAAAAATTCGAGTAGGCTATTTAAAGTCTGGAATGCTATTAGGGCTGAGGAATGAATGCTATGCATCATCCGAATCGTCAAGATGTCCATGCTGACTGCTAGAAAACATGGCAAACAAGATGCTCACCAACCGCGTTTCACAGAGGGTTGATGAACGACAGAGAAGATAAGAGTACTGATCATTCTTTGAAGAAGACCTACATATACACATCGTCGTTCTGTTGAAATACAACGATAGGTATCGAAAAATTTTAATTATTCCCCGGTAAGTTATGGACTGTTTGATTTAACTTACATGTTAGAATATGTAGACATGAGAACTTACTGGTGAAAGGTATGGTTTAGTGAAAGTTTTTCATGTGTGCCATTTGGTTTCTTTACAAGTAGCGCTAGTTGTCAGAAAGGTGTAAGATGGAGAAGGGGTAGAAGCTCGTAGCGTGATTAAAATTCTGCATTTGAAGTGTTAAATTCATGATCAAATGAAGCTTGTATATAGTGATGATTGTCCATCCTACAATATTGTCATCAGTTGGAAGAGGAATATCCAAACAGATTGCATGCACTCTTACAGATAAGTCAAGACATGAACATCAATCAGTCATGAACGATGACGCTACAGTGAAGAAAATCGAAGAGCTGATTCTGCAAGATCTACGAATAACAGTTTATAACAGCATGCAGGAAAATCGACTCCGTTCGGGTAGCATGCGGAAAATTATACATAAATATAAGGTAGTTGAACATGTATAACATGTCAGCAAGTTGGGTTGTTCAAACCTCTTCAGAGACAAACATGGCGAGACATGTAAAGTCACTCGAATTTTCTCGAGCACGATGAAGAGGATTTTTTGCCTGTTTTTCGCCTGTTCGTGGCTTATGGACGAATGTTGGACCTCTCTATATGGTTTTGAGAAAAAGAAATGGGCAGGGAGCACTTTTTCTCATCTCCTTTGAAAACGCAAAGATGGAAAGCCGGTAAGGTCATGCTTTCTGTTTTGGGGGACTATCGTGGGTTTATCTTTACAATCCATGTTCAGAAAGATAGCACTATTACTGTCCCATGCTACTGTTGACTTCTGAGTAAATTGCGAGATGCTTCAACGCAAGAGGGATCCGTCTCCATACGAACAATGCATCCGTTGATGGACAAGAATGGAGAGAATTATCGGGTCCAAGGGAAAACAAATAAGAGGGTTTCAGAAATGGTGGGAGAGAAAAGAACAGTTTTAGATACTAATTGGAATGAGGAAGAGAAGCTAGCAAAATTATCATGAAGGACGTGCTAGAGGATGTGGTAGTAGAAACGAGTGGAAGAGGATGAAGAAGGCTACAGTTGATGGACAGTATCGGAACAGAAAAATCTACATGATGTTACCTGAAGACCGTACAGCATGGAAGCTTTTCAGTTGCGGCAGAATTCCTATAATGATGATAATTTTGCTCTTTGAAAAGAGAGGGAATAATCTTAATTAATTCTTCATTTGACATACAGAACCACAATAACCATAGTCTTCTATGGAACATCATTAAGAGAAACGAATTTATCATGATTGTGACATGTTTAAAGAAATGAGTTTTTCTCTATTTTTTAAAATACTACTATCGCCATAAGTTTGTAGCGGGGTTTTGAGCAGCTGTTAAACATACGTTTACGGAGACACCTGACCGGAAAGGCAAAGATAGTTCTTTTAATGTCGAAGGAAAAGGGATGGTCTTTCCGTATCGAAACGGTGCTAAAGTTGGTTTCGTTAAAATGGTCATTGAGTGTTGCGTGAATCGAAATGAATTTCGTGGTCTGTAAAGTGGTTATATCTAATAACAATTATTTCTGTGCTATCATAAGAAAAGTGGTGTTTCGAAGATTACAATTTAAAGCATAAAATTCGATAAAATAGAAACTTTGCTCTACTCTAGAAGGTCACGTAACACCTTTTTGTAGGAAGTCAAGTGGAATTTTCTGCGAGAAGCATTTGTTAATTTTCTGACAAATCAATGTATTCACCCAATACTATGGATTTTATGGTAAGCAAACTTTATTATGTTTAATATTATTATATACAAGCTATTTCGAAAAGAAATATTACAAGAACTGTTGTTATCAGTGAAAATAAACTATTGGAGTTCTAATTCTATTACTAACGGTTAATATTTTCGTGTTTTGTGGAGGACTATGTTTCACAGTTCAATTTTCAAGAACTATTAAATTAAATGTAAGTTGAGGTTTTAATACAATTTTTCTCATCTAAATTACTGTTAAGGTGCACAGTGATGTTTAAGGTCCAATATTTGATTTGGAAGAACCATTTAAATCAAATTATTACTGACTTTACAGTATCTCGTGCATATTTATTAATTTACACCATATATTTTAATGTCACTCAAATGCTTTATATTTAATTATTTTGTGTGGGTATATCTTACTCGGCATCGGACGTATCCAATGTATGGAAGACATGTTACATGATAAAAACACTCTTTTCCTTTAACGAACTATGTTCGCACTTAAATTGATTGATCGTCTCATATTTGCATGCTTTGATACCACCAGGGCAATACACAACTAAGGTTATAGTAAACTGGGATCTGAACTACTCTACTGCTTTCGATGGTGTTCTCCACCGAGGGATCCGGGATCTCATGTACAGGCACGTTGAAGTCCTTTGGTGTACAAGGCCCCAGATGTGATAGCATTGTAGTGGTTCGGATTCCACGTTAAACTATAACCGGTGTCTTATATAGTCTCAGTGCTCAAAGGAAACTACCGGTATATTAACATACCAACTTGGGCCAAATTAACTGTAAATTTAAAATGACGTCTAAACGAGTACGATAGTGAAACATATGATGGCTTTAATCCTTAATAAGTACTGAACTAATTTTAATGTAAAGTTAAAGAAATATAACTTATCTGAGGAAGCTATCTAAACCAGGAATTACTTAAACTAACTTCAGCTTATAAAACATAATAGAACAGTTTTGACACTACAGAATTTATAACCTTCTTTCTGCGTTATTTCTGAATGATTTTATAATTAAACCGTGACGAAATCTAGGTTGGACTTCTAGAAATAATTTGAGCGCCACATATGTAGTTATCACAATACTAATTACCTAATAACAATTTACATGAATAGTACGATGTTGAACCCTCCTGACCATGCAATACAACTTACTTTAGTCGTGGGATTTGGGTGTTTAGATTTTACCGGAGGAGAAGCAATATCAGTGGCGTATTTAGGGGGAGGGATTTCGGGCTTAAGCCCTCCCGAAATCTTACTTACTATAGTAAAGTATATGAAATATCTTGCAGAATTTTCACATTTTCAGTCAAAGCCCCCCCTCCCCCAAAAGTTAGCAAAGACCCCCCGAAACAAAATCGTAAATACGCCACTGAGCAATATATATATATATATATATATATATATATATATATATATATATATATATATATATATATATATTAATATAATGGAGCAGTGGCGTATATAGGGGGTTCCGGGCTTAAGCCCCCCCGAAATCTTACTTACTATAGTAAAGTATACGAAATATCTTGCAGAATTTTCATATTTTTAGGCAAAGCCCCCCCGAAAGTTACCAAAGCCCCTCCGTAAACAAAATCGTAAATACGCCACTGTAATGGAGTATAAGCTGATTTAGCAATAATGAGGGATTGAAATATACGCCAGTCTGTTTTTAAACTGAGAATATATATTGAATAATGCTTAAGTAGAGGGTTTGAACGAGCCAAGGTAATTATTGAAATTCATTCTGATGTACTTCAAAGCACACTATGACTGTGTGTCAATGGCGTAGTAGCGAGGATGATCAGTAATATGAAAGGGTGGCAAAATTGGGGTCAAATGTAATTTTTTTTTAAAAAAATAGACCCTAATATTGGCAGAATATATCCCCAATATTGTTTTTCTCTCTATGATTCAAAATTTTATGACTCAACGAAAGTAAACCTTGGTACAGCCAGCGACAGTAGAAAATGGAGGTTGGATACATAAGAAATGATAGCTTTTTCCAGTATCAGAATAGTTTCACTCGATGTCTGATAGTTGGACAACCAACATGACAGCAAATACGTGCCCGAAAACATAACATGCCAGGATATTCCTCCACTCGGAGGAAAAAGTATTACTATCTGAGAGCATCATTTAGAGAAACAACCACGAGATAAATCTGCAGAAATTCCATTCACATTAAGTTCAAAGAGATAGGAATTAATGCAAAGAAAACGAAAACAATAATACGCTTCATGCAGAAACCGAAAAAGTACGGATAGCTAAACAAAATGAGAAAAGAAGGAAAGAGGGAAAGGAAAGAGCAAAAGATATGGGAATAAATTAAATTTTAACACTTAAGGATAAACAGTTTCCGTCTTTCCCGCTGCCCCCATCTTGGGTTTTCTTCCTTCATAGGATAAATCTCTTTCAGTATCAAACGCGAACATCATTTAGTGTTGAATTCCTTGAAAAAAAAATTAACTCAGTTTAGGCCGAGACTCGAACCCCAGACCCTTAGAATGACAGTCTCACGCGGTACCCATTTACCTACACTACTACGTTCATAAATCTCCTATTACCCGCGCTGTTATCAAACGTGTTAAATGAGCCATTGTCGGTGAACCACCCAAGTTCCATTTGAAGTTTAAATTTTATTTACCTCACTTAGCCATCTATGTGTAGCAGTCCCCTTGCTTTCATAAAAAGCATTTGTTCTGTAGATTAAAATCAAGAATGAATTAATCTGGACTCTTGTGAGCTTACTGGTGCACCAACATATCTATCTATCTATCTATCTATCTATCTATCTATCTATCTATCTATCTATCTATCTATCTATCTATCTATCTATATACAGGGTGGGCCATTTTAATCAATCCACGGAAATATCTGAAAAAATGATAAAAACATAGAAGAAATGTTTGAAGTACACGTTATATATTGCTAAGGGGGAAAACCAATTCCGTCAAAAGTACCCCTCTCCGCCGCCCGTAAATGGGGGTAACGGAGGGTAACTCTGAAATGTCAAATGGGAACATGGGTCGAGTAATACCTCGTTCGAAAGGTCTTGGAAAACTAAGTAACGCTGTACTAAAAGATGTTTCATATGGAGCACCAGTTTCAAAATGGCCGCCATGATATAGTTCGGAAACTCCAGTGTCCGCAGTATGAAAACCATGGAAGGTAAATGAAAAATTGAAATGAAATCTTTGAGTTTTACGTCCCACGGTTATGCCGGTTAGGCTAAAGGAGACGGTGATTATGAGAAATGAATGAAATGGTGGAATGAAGAAAGTGGGAGGAAACGGGAGAACCCCGAGAAAATCCACGCACACGGTGTTTGTCCACCACTAAGTTCACTTGGTGCGAGCTGAGATCGAACTAAGGACGCCATGCATTAGAGGTGAACGCTCTACCACTGAGCCACCGCGGCCCGACCAAGGATAGATGCAGTTACGAAGAAGAGACCTTATCAAATTATAAAACAGCTTTCCCAGGGGAGAGAAAAGTTTTAAAATTTCCTTCTTGCGCTTCAACCTATGATTGAAGTAAGGAAGATTATTATTATTATTATTATTATTATTTTATCGAGAATGTACTTCTGGGTTTCCTCCTAAAAAAATACACACACTATTTCCAACTATAATTATCCTACTTTTTACAAATTTGTCTAATTCAATATTGGTTTAAATAGTAGTAGTTTTCAAGCTACATATATGAGTTCTTTGACTAACTGAATAGTGCACGCCCCTTCTGGCTCACTCGCCACTATTTAACATTAAATTTCAGATGCCTCGATATATTTGCGTAAGTTTATTATTTTTAAAATAAACATTACGTAAAAGGTCTATTCAAATTGATATCAAGTTTTTCTGACATTTGTATATTACGCATACCTTTCTTCATTTGCATTACTCACATTACCCCAGAGAACGAACAAAGTTTAGAGTTCTCGTTTGCACTTCTCTTACAATAATAAGCAAATATACGAGGAACAAATTTACCATTATTGACGATGCGGAGGGGAGGAGATTTTCTGGACTAGGAAGGAATGTGTGCGGGTACAGAGCAGAGATCTGCACGGGTCGGAATTTTCAGCCTGGGCCCGGCCCGTGAATTTACAATGTGGGGCCCGACCCGAGTCCGAAATATGTCTTAGTATTTAGGCCCGAGCCCGGACTGAGCTCCGTGATAATCAAATGAGCCCGAAATAAGCCCGAATCACAGAAACTTAATTATTAATGCAAGATTGTATTTTTATTTACAGCAATTCGAGGTTTGATTTTGCAGTTGTGTTTTAAAAGTCCTTCAGAAAGAACGGTGCAATTTGTGTTTTACACTATATTTACAAAGTTAGGCCCGAAAAAGTCCAAGAAATATGGTTGTATATTTAAAAATTCACAGCCCGAACCCAGGGGCGTCATTTAGGGGGGCAGGGAGGGGCATTTGCCCCCCTGAGTTAGAGATTTATATAGATTTTATCAATAGAATAGTAGTAAGTCAGTGAAAAACGCTAAATTTTACATATATCAAGGGGTCCTGCCCCCAAGCCAAATCTGAAATGACGCTACTGCCCGAACCCCTCCCGGGCACGAAGTGATACATGCTTTGTAGGCCCGAGCACGTGCAGTCCTCTAGTGCAGAGGCGTTTCAAGTGGTGGGCGACTGCCCACGGCCTTGCATCTTTAGGGACCTCGCAAAGACCAACGAGCCTAAATCGATTTGGCTCACACTTTTGTCGATGCAACAATAGAGACAAGTATGAATTCGGACTTACTTACAGAAAAACAATACATAAGGCTTCAAACTAACTTTTCATCTATTCGTATATATTAGATCGCTAGCATACGCGACAGGCGGCGAGTTTATTTTAAGATCGCAATAATGAATGTGTATAAGTCTTTATCGTTGGGATGAATTGTTTTCGATAAATTTTATTATAATTAGCAATTTTTAAAAAAGGGGCAAAAAAAAGGGGCAGAAAAAAGGGGCAGGAAGGACTCGTAAACCTTACTCGCCTTGCTGTGCAGATGGTATGGTCAAAATCAATACTGGATAGTGAAAGTGTAAGTGTAAAGGCTAATATGGAACAGAATAACAAAAGAGAACTTCTTCAGAAGGGAATTGGGAAGAGAGGGGAGGAGAGTACAATGCTGTGACACTTGAAATGCGTCTTGATCTGTATACTTCAAGAAACTTTTCTTATTAGATTACGCAATTTCTAGTTTCTTACTCCGATTACTCAAAGTATTCAAATGTTCTCGGAGGGAGTGACCGCCCCTCGACTCGATTCGACTCGAAACAGACATCTTTTAGCTCGACTCGAGAACTCGACTCGACTCAGGGGACCCGGACCTTTCCAACGCTACCACTCGCGTCCAGCAACTCCATGTCTAACATGGTCGTCCTGACGTAGGAGAATCGACTCCATGCTTTTTTCATAATTATTCTCCAAATGGATTTGTATACAAGGTAGTTTGGCAAGTTTAGCAGCAGGTCTAAAATAAGCCTCTTGAGAGTGACTCTTATTTGTTAAAGAATACATAACGATCGCTTTTGGCTGTGTAAGCGGCTTGGTAAAAAAAAAAAAAAAAAAACAGCGTAGCATAACAACAAAAAGGTGTTTCTCTTATATGTTAAAAATAAAAGCACATAAAGTAAAGTCAAATCTTGGTAAGGTGAGTGTCGGGGGACGCCGAATTCTACTTTGCCCCGGGCAACGAAATTTCTAGCTACGGCTCTGACCTCCAACACATCGGCCTTTCAGAGTCTCATCCCTTACCTACAACAACGTAGTTTGATTAACCTGTTATACAAAACGTTTGGAAAGAACCTGTGAGTCTGACTTATTGATAGCTATGCAATATATTGACAGAGTGCTAGTCTTCAGTTTAGCGACGAAGTTGCCCTTAGGCGAATATCATGTTGCTCTCTACTTTTGTCTGTGCCTTGTAAATCGTAACATTGTGTTTAAAGGCAAACAGAAACAAGGTCAGCTGTTTAGTTGTTTGTAGAACAACTTGATAAGACGTTTGTGTCTTTTACACAAATACTTTTTGCCAGATTGCTGTTTAAAGCCTTTTTGCATTATACACTATAAAACAACATATCCAGATTCAGAGAAATACACAGAAAGATTAAAGAAGGGTGAAAAATATCTTTATTATTCAGATGCTTTATTATTATTATTATTATTATTATTATTATTATTATTATAATAATAATTATTATTATTATTATTATTATTATTATTATTATTATTTTCTTGAGTACAGAGATACAAAGAACAAGAGCTCCGTCACCAATAACATGGAAGCGAAAATGACTTCGAATTGGATAGAATAGATCAATGTATTTAATTTCGGGGAGAGGCTATAGGGCAGACACGGATCCAGGGAGCGATCGGGGCAATCGCCCCCCTCCCACGGAAGAGGAAGCTTTCTTATTTTATATGTAAATAAAACCCATCCCAAAATTTGGAGCTCTTAAAACTAGCTAAGTAGTAGTATTACAATCCACCCCCACCCCCAGAAGTCCGTTCTGGATCCGCCCCTGCTACAGGGGTACTTTAGGGTTCACTGCTTTTCCTTGCAATCCACGCTCATTGCTGGATAAGTATTATATTTTATTATATTATTTGTCAAATTGTGCGAAATAGTTTTACCACAGCGGCAAATTCAACAATTAGGTTTAGGAAAAACAACTCATTGGTTCAAACACACACAGAAAGACAGAGTCCATTTGTTCGGGATGTTTTTTGAGGTTCGCGGCGTCTCCCAAGAAGAAATCTTGCTAAAACATATGTTGTTTTTAACAAGGAACGTAAATGGGTATCAGGTATATCAGTACTTCAATTGAAAAGCAAAAAGAAAAGAGAGACAAAGATGAGTGTAATTTCCTATACTGTCTTTTTGGCATTGAAGAATACCGTTACTGTTTTACTGATCTACTGTACGCACTTCTGCGTTTTACTAACCAAGCCACAATCATGCTATATATACCATATATCGGCTAGATCCAATCTGATGCCAATGCGCCTTTTCTTCAAGGAACATTTTTTTTTTATTATTACACGCTCAGAAACAAGGATAATCACCCAAAACCTGAGAAGATCTGAAGAATGACCCAGTAACAATAAACTGACAAAGAGAAGGAAAGACAAAAGTGGAAAACTATTGTAATCCAAAGTCGAGGCATTTTTTCTTGCAATAACCGACCCTTCAAGTCGGGGGAAGTTTCTTGAAATAATAGTAATATATTTTTAACTTGCTCCTTATTTTAGCTTACGTAGTAATTTAAGACACAAAGATGTATCGCAATTTGCAATACATTTTTCAATTTCCAGTGCAAACATGTAAATGCAATGTTGCATTTCCATGTTTGCACTGCATTGCATTCCCATTTGCACTGCAAACTGCGATGCGATACTCCATTTAAAAAATGCAAGGAGATTCCTGACCAGTTGTTCTTTCAGAAAAAAATGTTCAGGGTGGGGGAAGGGGCACTGCTGGTACTATTCTATTTATTATTGTATTATAGACATAATATTTTGGTCTCCTCCGGGGGGCACTCTCAGACCTCCGGGAGGGGGGCAGTGACCCAAAAACATATCTGGAAGAAATACTGTTCCTGACACCAAGATAAGACAAAAGGTAATAACAAACCTGGGCGCACAAATGCTTAATTTCGGAGTTATAGGCTGCCAAAAATATGAAGAAATGAACTTTAAAGGTCCATAGCTCCAAAACTAGGCGACCTACCGTAGTAGGGTCAAGACCTTATTTAGGAACTAGTACGTGAGCTATCCAAATATCCATGTTTCAGAATTCTGCCATACTTCTGCAACAATTTTTATACAGGTATTTGGTGAGTACTTCAAATTATATGCACATAGCCAAAGTTCCTCTCTAAAAATTGTCGCATGTGTACTTTAGATTCTAAAACATTTTATATTTGGATAGCGCACATATTAGTTTCTAAGTGAAGTCTTAACCCGACTACGATAGGTAGGGATGCGCACGAGAGAAGATTTGAGGCTTTCTCGTCTCGAAAATGTGCAGTCTCGACTCGAAAAATGTATTCTTTTTTATTGCAAGAGGTGTGTCTCGACACGAAATTTGTCAGGAATAATAATAATAGGATAATAGGATAATAATAATAATATACATATACATATATATATATATATATATATATATATATATATATATATATATATATATATATAACTGTTTCTGAGTAATTAGTTTCTTCAAAACTATTTTTAAAAATATGTGAAGAGTTTTGAGACATTCGAGTCGAATCAAGATTTTTACGAGCAGTCTCGATTCGACTCGAATTTTACAAATTGTGTCTCGACTCGTGCGCATCCCTACTTCTCGGTTCGGTTCGATATTGAATAAGCTGTGAGCCAAGCCGCACAAGTCGTTGACAACCGTAGACCCAGGCAGAACAGTTTTAAACATATTTGCCTGGCACGCTATAACTTTTAACAAATTTTGGCCCAAGCACGAACACTTGCTCCTCTGGAACTCAAACCCAGAACCTCGTGAACGATGTTCTTGTTTCCTAGATTTCACGACTACCGAAATCGGCAGTCAACTAGTTTTTAGTATTCAGACGCAAACCGCCTATCTTTCAAGCTTAATTACAGAATTTAATAATAATAATAATAATAATAATAATAATAATAATAATAATAATAATAATAATAATAAAAATAATAATAATAATAAGTTGTAGTGGAAGTAGCAACATTGATAATAATTATATTGTTTATGCAGAATAAGTGAAAAACGAACTTGAAACTACACACAAGATTTGGCTCGACTTGGCTCAACTCGACTCGAAACTCGATCCAAATTCGAGTCGAGTTGGAAGAAATTTTTCGAGTCGAGCTAAAAGATGTCTGTTTCGAGTCGAATCAAGTTTCAAAAAAAAACTCTCGAACTCGCTCGTGCCCATCCCTAACCAAGTGTGTTTATAAACCAGCCGTTACCCGCGCTATCAAACGTCTTAAATCAGCCATTGTCGGGAGTTACCCCACTTACACTTGAAGTTTGAATTTTATTTACGGCCTTTAGCTATCTACGGCAACAGGCCCCAAGATTAAAATCAAGAATAACTTAATCTATACTCTTACTTACTGTTGTCAATATATATATATATATATATATATATATATATATATATATATATATATATATATATATATATATATATATATATATATATATATATAGAGAGAGAGAGAGAGAGAGAGAATTGTAGGTATATAAAAATCGGATTAATGGGGGTTAAAAGAGTGATTTCGTAACTGCGAAATGGGTGATCGCATCACTACTGACATCTGGTAGCGGTGTTACGTAATACACCCATTAGAAATAAAGCTTCGAAACGACAAATTGCATGTTGTGCCGTGGATAAGTCGGTAAGGTGTCTGCTTATTGAGTAGGCAACTTGAGTTCGAGTCTTGAGTACACCAATACTTTTTCCTTCAAAATACATTTCTATATTTTTATATATGTTATTAATAATTGCTTTCCTGCATTTTTTGTAAATTATCTTAAATTAGTGAAGGTTCAGTAAAATCAAGAAGGTTAAAATACATATATATGATTGTTTTATCCGTATGTACAGTCCAGAGATGGAGCGGGTCGGGGGGCCGCGGGTCAATAGAACGTGACCCACTGCAACCCCCCCACTCTGACTTAACAACGTATTACGACCCACAGACTCATTCTGCTCAGTGCATTGTAGACAGCTTCTGAACACTGGTGAATTTGTCTACTTTCAAGGCATCCTTTTTCTTTTCATTTGTTTCTATTGACAAAAGAACTTCAGACAATTTTAGATATTGATATTTGCAACTGTAATAATAGCAATAGGACTTATTTGAGACGCAGCCTGTGATTTCTTAGAGGAGCTAACTACTGGGAAAAATGTTTCAATGTGTAATATATGAATTATTATATATAAAATTGAATGTAACTATGTGTGCATGATCATCATATCCAAATTGCAAAGTCAAATGAAATGATATTTGGTATATACTTAGGCCTCAATCTCAACTAGGAAGTTATCATAAATTCGGTATCGATTTCATTATATTACATATTCTAAGAGGGTCCGAATTTTTGCGAAAAATTTAGTATCTCACAAGCCGTTCAAGTTGGAGAGCTGATATTCAGTATATTAATTCTTTATCTAATATAAATAAAATAAAGAGTTTGTTTGTGTGTTTGTCTGTCTGTCTGTCCGTGTACGGCCTGGGAACCAGACGAGTGGACCGAGAGTTACCAAATTTTAGTCACAAATACCTTGGTTCACGCTCCAGATCAGAGTTAAACGTTTTTCTCAAAATTCGAACCAGGGGGTCTCAGGGGGGCGTTTATCGGGACTGGTGTCTGGTGATTCACGTGTAGAGAATTCATTTATTTTTTTTAATACTAATTTAGATAAAGTAAGTGTAGACATTGCTTCAGACAGCTTTAGTAATTTATATAAACAAATCCCTATTTGTGATGGACAAGATGATTATGTGTTATTTCAATTTCTATTGTCAGTTTATAAAATAGCTAGTTTAAAAACCTTCCCTGAAGAAAGCATTCTCACGGCACCTATAGGAAAAGTCATAGCCCATTCAGCCCTGACCCACACAATTGTGCACGTAGTATGAATGACCAATCTTTCCATCTTTCGTAATTATTAAAATAAAACAATACTGTTTTTGTGGAAAACTGAATTTATGATTTGTAACGTAGCCTGAGTGGAAGATAAAATATTTCCACAAAAACTAACGCTATGGGACAAGTACTGGTAAAGTACATAAACAATTGGTTTTAAATAACTAAAGAAATATATATATATATATATATATATATATATATATATATATATATATGTGTGTGTGTGTGTGTGTGTGTGTGTGTAATAAATAAGCTGAAACAGAAGCATTAATACTATCAACTGAGTAAATCGCTCAATAGGCTATTTGAATTATGCAATGAAATAATACATAAAGTTCGTCGGATATAATATGTAAATTTCATTAAGGAAACAGGACATAAAATTTGACTTAAATAATTTTATAAACAATTTGATCACTCCAAAATAGATCCTACAACAAATATAAAAAATTAATAATTGTGTATTCATTGATTATCAGCACAAATATATTCAATATTCTATTAAAGTTATTTTATTTGATAAACTTCAATAATCTTCAATCAACTTAATAGGATAACTTTGAGATAAAAGAGTATTCAATTAGGAAAGTTAACATTTACCAATATTTTTCGCATATCAATACAACATCTTTCGTAGCGAATATTACACTTTATACAATAAATATATGGTTTTGTTCCAAAAACAAGCTAATAAGGAACCTTCGAAACAACTTTAAACACAATTCATTTATACTCAATACTCACAAGAATTTGACTAATACATACACTATAGCCGTATTCACAAAATTCATGAAAAGCAGAATAGCATTTGCCACTAATAAACTTCAACATATTTTTGGATCAATCACAGAATATAGAATAAATCTCTAGATATTGGAAGAAATTGCTATATAACTCTACTATCCATATAGCAATAACTTGAGCGTTGTTATCACAAAATTTCATACAAAACTTAACTTCCCGCAATAACATACAGATTCTTGCCTTTCACGTTTCTCTTCCAGTTTCGGAATGAAATTGTTACAGAAAACATTTCATCGATAATTGATAAATAATACTCATGAATTTGTATACATTTCCATGTTTTCACTTCTGACTATGTATAACTTGTAGAAAACTAAAATGAAGACCCAGGTTCAGATACTGAACCTTGAGAATTTGACTGTCCACTTCTCTATCGTAGTCGTAATTATGAACATACGGACGGCTACGGACAAATCACAGCCTAGCGCACGAGTTCCAATTCTATCCACTATCACATGAGTAGTGCTATTTACACTTTAAATTGACTGCCGATTTCCTCACCTTTTTAACTTCAATGAAATCGTTACACACATCCAGCAGTATATTTACAAACAAATGCAACGTATATTTTTTCCTATATATGAATGTAAAAGTACAATAGTCATCTGTCAAAACAAAAATTAATAATTTAATTATCTATACCCAAGTAATAATAATATTCTAACTACAAAATAAAAATCCCCAAAACTAAAAATTCCCAAAATAAACTACCTAAATACAAACAAGAAGTCCCAAGTCTAAACGTCAAAACGTAATCTATAGTCTTAAAAGTCCAAGTACTAAATACATTCATAAACAAACATATATTTATAAATAACTAGAATCCTGAAATAACTATAGAAATCAAATTTTCCATAGATGTGTATAAATAAATGTACAAAAATTCACAAAAGTAAATCCCCACGTTAAGCGGGTTTTCATATCCAGGCTCCTAACTATGAAAACATTTACGATCACTCCAACCCCAATCATTTCACAGATTCAACCTGTTGTATATAAGTTATTAGGACGTAAAATTGAATGTAGTTTATACGAAAAAGATTTTTATGCATTGTAACACCTGTAACGCCCAAATATTCACCACAAACTTATAGTCATATCGAAATAAACAAAAAAAATGTGGAGCAGGAAACTACTTTACACAAAAGTCTAAAGAAGCTCAGTGAAAACGTACGAACTGGTGGAGCGGTTTGGGTGAATAGTCTATCAATCATAAGTGTATGTGTTCAAACCCTGTAGATATTATTCAATTTGTTTTTTTTTTCTTTCTTAAAAGTGTGTCCATATTTTCATCAGAGGACTGAGAACATTTCTTTGAATAAATCTTTGGCAACTACTTTTCTCTCAAATTCGATTAGAAAGGAACATTATATGAATTGCAGATCTAAAATCCAAAGCTGAAAACAAAATATTAAGTATGTTCAATATTTCATTATTATCCTTTGATTTGTAATAAAAAACTAATTATAAGCATTGATAATTTCAGAAGATTCTCCCCGGGTAATGGTCAAGATATGAATGAGAGAAAACTGATAAAACATTATTAGTCCACTTTGAGCATGATCGAAAATATGGCCACGAAGGGGGAAATTTATGTCGACAAGGTCTCAAATTCTCGAACAGTTAATACCCTGAAATCATCACTGTTTGAAAGGTTTCCTTAACAAATACCTAGGTAGAATCAGGGGCGGATCCAGGAGGGATCGGGGCGTTTGCCCCCCCAGAAGAGGAAACTTTATATATGATTTCTATTTATATATAAGGTTATATATAAAGGATAACTTTATAACTTTATATAAATACACAGGAAGCTACATAACTTTATAGTTACTTCTTGTTAGTTAGTACGAATAATTACGACTACGATTTTGTTAACATAGTCTGAGTGGGGGGAATAAAATATTCCAACAAAAACTAACGCTATGGGACATGTACTGGCAAAGTACATACATAATTGGTATTAAAGAACTAAAGAAGTATATATATATATATATATACCAGCTGAATATACCCGTTCTTCGCATGGGGCCAGTACTTGGAAGTCAACGCTTGTGGAAGTATTACTATTCATTTCGGTGACCGCGAAAACTTTGGATGTGACACTAATATCGATCATTTTGGATTACTTTAAAATGTCTCGGTATCCCCCCTCCCCGCTGACTCCCGGCCGCATACAATTGTAGCTGAATTTGCAAGTCATCGCTAATGAAAGTCTCACCATTGATCTCACCGACTGCGAAAATTATGGAATTGACGCTAATATCGGTCATTCTGGATTATTTTTACATGCCTGAGTATTCCCCCTCTGACTTCCGGCCCGCATACATATGTAGCTGAATTTGCAAATCATCGCTAATGGAAGTGTCACCATTGATCTCAGCGGCCGCGAAAACTATGGATTTGACTCTAATATCGGTCATTTTGGATTATTTTTACATGTCTCGGCATTTCGTGTCCCCTCCCTCCCCGCTGACTCCCTGCCCGCATACAATGGTAGTTGAATTTGCAAATCATCGCTAATGAAAGTGTCAGCATTGATCTCACCGACTGCGAAAATTATGAACCTGACGCTAAAATCGGTCATTTTGGATTATTTTTACATTTCTCAGTATTCCCCGCTGACTCCCGGCTTGCATACAATTGTAGCTGAATTTGCAAATCTTCGCTAATGGAAGTGTCACCATTGATCTCAATGACCGCGAAAACTATGGATAGGACACTAATATCGGTCATTTTAGATTACTTTTAAATTTTTCGGTATCCCCCCTCCCCGCTGACTCCCGGCTCGAATAAGGCGAATTTGGAAGTTAATGTGATCAGAGTTTCACCATTGATTTCAGCGACCGCGAGAACTATTAATTCGACACTAATATCGGAAATTTTCTACTACTTTTACATGTCCCGATAAACGCCCCCCTGAGACCCCCTGGTTCGAATTTTGAGAAAAACATTTAACTCTGATCTGGAGCGTGAACCAAGGTATTTGTGACTAAAATTTGGTAACTCTCGGTCTATTTGTCTGGTTCCCAAGCCGGTTCCGGTAAAAGCCCACTGAGACCCCCTGGTTCGAAATTTAAAAAAACGACTTCGTCTTGATCTGGGGCCTGGGCTAGGTACCCCTGACCAAAATTTTGGTAACTCTCGGTCCACTCGTCTGGTTCCCAGGCCGCACACGGACAGACAGACAGACAAACACACAAACAAACTCTTTATTTTATTTATATTAGATAAAGAATTAATATACTGAATATCAGCTCTCCAACTTGAACGGCTTGTGAGATACTAAATTTTTCGCAAAAATTCGGACCCTCTTAGAATATGTAATATAATGAAATCGATACCGAATTTATGATAACTTCCTAGTTGAGATTGAGGCCTAAGTATATACCAAATATCATTTCATTTGACTTTGCAATTTGGATATGATGATCATGCACACATAGTTACATTCAATTTTTTATATAATAATTCATATATTACACATGATTGAAACATTTTCCCCAGTAGTTAGCTCCTCTAAGAAATCACAGGCTGCGTCTCAAATAAGTCCTATTGCTATTATTACAGCTGCAAATATCAATATCTAAAATTGCCTGAAGTTCTTTTGTCAATAGAAACAAATGAAAAGAAAAAGGATGCCTTGAAAGTAGACAAATTCACCAGTGTTCAGAAGCTGTCTACAATGCACTGAGCAGAATGAGTCTGTGGGTCGTAATACGTTGTTAAGTCAGAGAGGGGGGTTGCAGTGGGTCACGTTCTGTTGACCCGCGGCCCCCGACCCGCTCCATCTCTGGACTGTACATACGGATAAAACAATCATATATATGTATTTTAACCTCCTTGATTTTACTGAACCTTCACTAATTTAAGATAATTTACAAAAATGCAGGAAAGCAATTATTAATAACATATATAAAAATATAGAAATGTATTTTGAAGGAAAAAGTATTGGTGTACTCAAAACTCGAACTCGAGTTGCCTACTCAATAAGCAGACACCTTACCGACTTATCCACGGCAGAACATGCAATTGTCAGTAGTGATGCGATCACCCATTTCGCAGTTACGAAATCACTCTTTTAACCCCCATTAATCCGATTTTTATATACCTACAATTCTCTCTCTCTCTCTCTCTCTCTCTCTCTCTCTCTCTCTCTCTATATATATATATATATATATATATATATATATATATATATATATTGACAACAGTAAGTAAGAGTATAGATTAAGTTATTCTTGATTTTAATCTACAGAACAAATGCTTTTAATGAAAACATGGGGCCTGTATCCATAGATAGCTAAAGGCCGTAAATAAAAATCAAACTTCAAGTGTAAGTGGGGTAACTCCCGACAATGGCTGGTTTAAGACGTTTGATAGCGATGGTAATCGCTGGTTTATAAACACATTTCCTATAGCATGTGTAGGTAAGTGGTTACAGCGTCTGACTGTTATGCTAAGGGTCCGGGGTTCGAGTCTCGGCCTGGATAGAGTTACTTTTTTTCAAAGAATTAAATACTATAAATTATGTTCGCATTTGATGCTGAATGAGATTTATCCTATGAAGGGAGAAAAACCAGGACGGATACAGGGGGCAGGAGGAAAGACGGACACTGTTTATCCTTAAATGTTAAAATTTAATTTATTCCCATGTCTTTTGCTCTTTCCTTTCCCTCTTTCCTTCTTTTCTCATTTTGTTTAGCTTTCCATACTTTTTCGGTCTCTGCATGATGCGTATTATTCTTTTCGTTTCCTTTGCATTAATTCCTATCTCTTTGATCTTAAAGTGAATGGATTTTCTGCAGATTTATCTCGTGGTTGTTTCTCTAAGTGATGCTCTCAGATAGTAATACTTTTTCCTCCAAATGGAGGAATATCCTGGCATGTTATGTTTTCGGGCACGTGTTTGCTGTCATGTTGGTTGTCCAACTATCAGACATCGAGTGAAACTATTCTGCTACTGGAAAAAGCTATCATTTCTTGTGTATCCAACCTCCAGTTTCTACTGTCGCTGACTGTACATTCGTTAGTATTGAAGCATAAAAAAAAAAGTCAGTGATTGTGATTTCGATTAAGAGATGGAAACATTGGTGAACATTGCGAATAGTTAATGTGCTGCCACCTATTAAGTTTCGTGGTAGAAATTGACCTATCGAACCATGTAGTAAGCAAAGGTAATGCACCAAGTTAACATGCAATTACACGAAGTCAACATGTAAAATCTTGTGGTAGTGAAATTGTTTCGAAATAGTGTCGTGAATATGAGAAGTTAAACGAACTGTATTAGTGGTTTGTATAAGGAAACGGGAGCATTGTGAGTGAGTGATTAATATTCACAAAATCTAAATTTAAATCTCTTTTTTTATTCTTTCATATTTTTGGTCAACTTTAAGGTGAGTATTGGTCACCCACTTGGGAATGGCCCCGACTCCTATTAGATCTATAGTGTATGTAATTAATAACATTAGATTTGGTAAACTATTTGGAATTATATTGAACATAATAACCTCTAAATTGAATCGAAATTAATGGACTCTGAATGAATTGGTTAAAGAAAGTTAAATTACTTCGAACGACATTAACCCGTGATTGCGGAGCAATTTCACCAGGAATCGGTTTTCTCATTGTTATATGTATATGTTATTCTTTGAAGTTATTTGCTATAATAAAATGTATGTCTCAGTTGAAACTGATTCCTTCTATTTTAAACTGTTTAAATAACCTTTCTCCAAGTCTGTTTTCCGTGACCACTCGGAAAATGCAGTGTACTTGTCGATTTTTTTGACATGATTGCTGCAGTATTCATGTTAGCCCACATCTAGTTTGGTACAACTAAACGTTCCTAATTCCTGCACGTAAATCTCACTTGTCAATTTAGAAGTTCTAGAACCCAGTTTCAGCTCTAATGGTGACTGTAGTTGAATGTTGTAAGTATTGATCGTTAAACGTGAATTTGCAGTTATTAAACGTATTTATATTTGTACAGTGTGCATCAAAAAGAACTTTACAATTTTTGGACACTTATATTGATCGATTTATGCATTTATCTTACAGACATGGTTTTTGTGTCATTTTGTAACAAAATACATCACGTTATTACTCATGTAATACACTCTTTCAGAAACAAGTAACCACAAGCGACAGCGGCAGAGGCAACAAAGATGGCTGCATTTACTGGTCCCGAGCGTGCTAGCTGAGTGTTTTAGTTTGAAGAATCCAAGTCTGCTACAACTGTGCAACGTAATTTTCGTACAAAATAAGGTAAAGATCCTCCCTAGTAGGCCTACTATTTATCAGTGGAAGAAATGTTTTATTGAAACTGATTGTTCGGTAGGCATGGCCAAAACCGGTTCCTGGTGGAACCGGTTTTCGGTTCTGAACGGACCCGGTTCAAGAAGATCCAGTTCCGGAACCGGTTCATCGGATTCAGGTCTGGAACCGGTTCCTAAGATCTGGTTCTGGAACCGGGTTTTTGGATCTAGGTCTGGAACCGGTTCCTAAGATCCGGGTCTGGGACCGGGTTTTTGGATCCAGACCTGGAACCCCGGTTCCTAAGGTCCGGGTCTGGGACCAGGTTTTTGGATCCAGATCTGGAACCGGTTCCTAAGATCCGGTTCTGGAACCGGGTTTTCGGAGAACTTTGTGGCAATCCCTAATGTTCGGTAAGACACAACAAATCTTCAGGTTCTCCTCGTACATTTGAAGACGTTGTAGAACAAGTGAGGATGAAATGTATCCACATCCCCAATGGAAGGCATATTGAACCTCTTTAGGTGTGCTAAATAAAAAAAAAATCAATATGAGTTTTCAAAGCTGTAAAGTCCTTTTGATACACTCTGTAGTTAATAAATTCATGGTTATTAATAAAACAACTGAATAACTTGAGTAATGGCATTTACACATTTGATGGAGTGATCACTCGCATTTACTCTTCAACCAAAACTACATTTACTTACGTTATTAAATCTTAAGCCAGGGAACAGTAATGTCTTAATTAAATAATTACAAACTTATATCCTATGTAACATTAATGATATTGTCATATTTTTAGTTAAAACGAAAGCAAGAAAGTAGAACTCATTACCGAAAGAAACAGAAGGAAAAGCAGAAAAGTTAAAAGCTTAACTAAGGTGCATTATTGAAGTATTTTTCTTTAAAACTGGAAGTAGTCAAAGCAGTGCCGGATTTACGTATGAGCTAAACAAGCTATAGTTTACGGCACCGCTTTCTTGAGGGCCCAATATCTAAAGACGAAATTGGATATACGTTTCCAAAGTATAAGAAATTTAAAAAATAAAATTTATATATACGTAGCAACAGTGCTTCCTGCTGTGTAATTAATGGGGCTCGTTCTGCAAGTCTGCTTCCTAAATTATCTCTAGTTTCTTCATTTATGTATGTAGGATGCTTATGTTCATCTGGACACATAAAGGGCCCTATTACCTTCAACAGCTTGGGGCCTCACTAAACCTAAAGCCGACTCTGAGTCAAAGCCAGCGTCCTACCTTCCTAGTGCTAGTGGGAGTGCTAACGTGACTACTGACAATAGACGTGCGACCGATGTTGAGAATTTGGGAGGTGAAATTCGTGCTAGTGAAGAAAAAGAATGTTCAAGTGACGTTTTAATGAATCTGAAAGAGTTGCTCTCGGAACTCACATCTCAAGGAAACCGTTCACGCTCAGATGACTTAGAAAATAAACTTGCTGAAGAACCTATCGTTGACTTAAAGATGTGGGTAATGGGCAACTGCAATTGACGATAACTTCAGGATGCTACTCCTGTCAATGTTTCAGTGCAGTTCAACATATGGATTGCGATTTTACCGATGCTCTCGAGAAGGTTCAATCAAAAGATAAAACGAGAAAATAGACTCCGCATTGGTTTTACTGTATTTTGCCAAATGAAGATAAAATTCTGCAGTCATGGATGGGTAACTCTCCATCATGAAAACAAAATCCTATCCTGCGTTTTCTACTGCATGTAATTATTATCACCCGTAAAGCACCATCAAATCTGCGTTTATCTCGGTAGACGGCTTGAATAAGTGGTGGAAGTTAAATTCATAAGTGGCTGACCTTGAGTGCAGTGCAGAGCTTCTCGATAGCTTTGAGCGATAGAAAACTTTGGAAATTCAAATCAACGGACAAAATACAATGGCAATAAAGAACAAAATATTATTGAAACTGAAGAGAGAAAGTGACAATCTATTTTTTCACGTAATCAGGTAACTCAGAACCTAGCATTTCAAGGACATCAGGAAAGTGTTGAAGAGAGGGTCAGTTTCGGAAACAGGAAAAACGTTTTGGATGTTGTCAGTCCGCTAGGAAAACGCAATCCGATAATGCGTGAGCACCTTAAAAAGCTCATGGTGCACAGGAATATGACAGGTTTTTCCACATGTCACTGGCATTCAGATTGAATCTATCAGCACAAGACGGAAGAGGGGGGGGGAACAATTGCTGAGCAATATTATTCAGCAAGTTATAAATGTAGAATACTTATCCGTCATTTTTGAAAATATGTCCGACATTTGCCACAAGGACAAAATTAGTCAAGCTATTCGGCATATGAAAATGGTTGGCGAAAAACTGGAAGTTGTGGATTCTTTCATCGATTTAATTGAAATGAAGGGAAAAATGCAGAACTTTTTACGACATTCACTCTGGAGAAGATTAGTAAAGGTGGATTGGGCAGTTAGGACTGTAAAGGATAATCTTACGACTATGTTGTTGTGATGGTGGATGTACATATAGGAGTCCAATAACGCATCAAAGAGATGAACCCTAAATCTAGCCTCCTTGAATCTGGCCAGTGTACAAGTTGTCACCATCCTGGTTGATTCTGTCACATTTTTGGAAAATTGAGCATGCTTTTGTTTGTTTCCTCTCATCAACCCACAGATGGGCTTCTGTTACTGCTGTTACAGAACAACATTTGAAGCTCTTAATTGAAACTTGCTAGAGTGCACAGCACGGTGCAGTTAAGGTGATGAGGAGTCACTTCCTCAAATTCTAGAAGCGTTGGACAGTTTTGAACAAATGCAACGTAAATCGTCATAAGGCCGCCTTATTGCTTTATGCAACGGATTCTTGTGTTATCTCGAGCTGTGGAGTTGGGGCTTGGAGATATTAATGATACAATTGTATTCGCAAACAAAAGGTTTGAGTGCTCATGGTTGTGCTGATTGTGTAAATTAGATAATGTACCGTCACCTTATGATGTTAACAATTAAAAATTTGAATTAGAGAGGAAGTGTTTGCAGAACTTCATTGCGGAATCAGAACAAAGAGATACTTCTATTATGGACAGGGTTTCTCTTGAACATTTCCAATTTATCTTACAGTTAAACCTTGGTAATTCATTTCCAAATATTGTAATAATGTTGCGAAATTTTTGACGATGAAAATTAGCTTTGCTAGTTGTGAGCGCTAATTCAGAATAATTGTCATTAGGTACATCAAGTAAAGCTAAGTAAGGATTACTTAATACCTTCCATGAGCCAGGCGAAGTCAACTAAACTGAGAATTTTATCGTTCGAAAGAGAATTGGCAGATGGAATTGATTTTGATGTTCGGAATTTTAGAGTTTCCTGCTCGAAAAGCGCAGAAAATTAGTTTGCAACTATTGTAAATTTTACGTTTATAAGTACAGTGTAAGTTATTTTGGTATATGCCAAAGGTCAATACATTTAACTAGCTGTATATACCTACTTAGCCCTAGGTTGATAATTAATTTAGCGGGTAGAATTAAAATGGGAGCGAGATGGGAGAACGCATGACTTTTAATGGGCGGCAACATTAAAATTCGTCCCGGGCGCCTGTGAATAAAGCTACGCCGTACTGTGTTGGTTGTTCTGTTACCATCTTGCAAGACTGTAACATTGTCACTAACAAAATGTGTACAGAGGTACCTGGTAACCAAAAAAAAAATCACATAAACACTAATAGTATTTTGTCCTTTGAAAGTTTTAACACCATTCTAATACCATGAAATTGCACGTTATAATCTAAAATATTCACATAAACCCTGACAGTATTTTGACCTTTGAAAGTTTTAACACCAGAACGCCGTTCTAAAAATATCAGTAAACAAGTAACAATTCCTCATTAATCATAAAATTGTTTGAATTCATGTATAGATATGTTAAAAAGTGAAAGATAGTTTAAAGGATCTGAAAATTTTCATGGCTCAGACAATTTTCAGTACTATGTAGAAACAACAGAAATAATTTTTCAGGAATCGAAATATTTTCTGTCGTGTATGGAAAAATTGAACTTTTTATGAGTCGGAAAATTTTCATTTTGAAGCAAAAAGTAAAACAACTTTTTGTCAATCGGATAGTTTATTGCTCTGTAGAAAGAAGTGAAAGGAATTTTTATGGATCGGAAAATTTTCATTACGATGTAGAAACAAGTGGAAAACACTTTTCATAAAACATTTTGGATATTATGTTATAGTGATGCTAGGTGGAAAATTTTCCACTATATTTAACTGCACATTGAGCAATAAAATTGAATTCCTGAAGAGGAAAGTTAGACACTAACAAATTATAATTTTCCAGTTAGCTTTCGGGAACCGGAAAATGTTCTAATATTTGAAGTTGGGTGAGCAAAAATTTACATAGTGTTTCTCTCTCTGTCTGGCTCTTTCCTTCCTTCGTGGCTAAGCAGTTACTATATACGCCTTTAATATGGGAGATCTGGGTTCGATTCCCTGAGGGAGGTCACTTGGTTCGGATTCCACGTTTATTAATAGGTCTCGTCTTATATAGCCTCGCTGCTGAAAAGGACGTTGAACTCAAAATCAACTCAACTGAACTCTCTGTCTGTGTGTGCGTGTGTAAAGTGCAAGGAACATACATCGAGTTCGTACAGTACAAATATCCCATTCCATTATTTAAAATTTAAATTTATTACCAGTGATGAAAATTTTCTGATTTATAAAAACATACTCCACTTATTCCTACGTCGTTGTTTAGCCGTAAAATTTATTGGTAATAAATATTGTATAAAAAAAGTTTCACGAAGTTTCAAAAATGTTTCAAAAACTTCAATACGTTCTCACATAATTCACCTTTGATTTCACAAAATCATATTTCGTCAGTTTACTACGCCTAAGACAAAGTTTTCTCATAACTTTACAACTTTTCTGGATCTACATACTTGCAACATATATAAATAAGTAGAGGTAATATAAAGTGCCTACTGTAAATTTTTGACTATTCAAAATTCTAGTTTAAGTAACTTATGAAAACAAATACTGACCATTTTCTGGAAATAAACATTTATTTATTCACATATTCATTCAGAAGAGAAAGAGAAATATAACTAATAAGGAAGCTGATTTGTGCAGCCGTTCTTCCAATAAAATAATAAACGTAAAAAGCTGCACTATTAGCGTTAGCGCTGCGTTCTAAAAGCTACAAGTAATTTCTATTTACAAAATAAAAAATATATTTCTTTTTTTGTTACACATGTACTTGTTCTATCGAATAGTTATTAGTTCTAATATATTTTTATACATAATAATGGTATTTTTACAATACAAATATCTACTCTAAGATGTTGATTATACAAAACTCCAATACTGAAATTATAATTTACAAGTGTTAAACACAATAAAATCAAAGAACTTCTTATTTTCTGATACAAAAATAATCTTCATAAGGAACTTTTATGTTGTTATTTCATTACGTAGGCAAGCCTATATGTGAGGAAATAGTGTAAATAATTGAAATAATACATCTCTTTTTGAAATAATTGATAAATTCACAAAAGTTTCTTTTCGATTTCTTGTTATATTTCAAATAATGGAATGGAATATTTGTTCTCTTGCGCACATACACATACAGGAAGAGAGAGAGAGAGAAAGAAAAAATTGAGTTGATTTTGAGTTTAACGTCCTTTTCAGTAGCGATGCTATATAAGACGGGACCTACCGATTAACGTGGAATCCGAACCACGTGAGCCCCCGCCGGGAATCGAACCCTGATCTCCCATGCCAAAGGCGCACATGCTAACCGCTTAGCCACGAAGGAGTTCACAGAGAGAGAGAGAGAGAAAGAGAGAGAGAGAGAGAGAGAGAGAGAGAGAGAAAACACTATGTAAATTTTTACTTCCCAACTTGAAATATTAGAAAATTTTCCGGTTCCCGAAAGCTAATTGGGAAATTATATTTTGTTGCTGTCTAACTTTCCTCTTCAGGAATTCAATTTATATATCAACGCGCAGTTAAATATAGTTGAAAATTTTCAACCTAATATCACTATACATAATATCCAAATTGTCCGGCTTATGAAAAATTTTTCCACTTGTTTCTACAGAGCAATAAAACTTTCCGATTCACAAAAGTTGTTTTACTTTTTGCTTCAAAATAATGAAAATTTTCAGACTCATAATAAGTATTTCATTTTTTCCGTACAGGACAGACAACTTTTCTGTTTATGACAAATTGCTTCACTTGTTCCTACATAGTACAGGAAATTGAGCCATGAAAATTTTCAGATTCTTTAAACGATCTTTCAATTGTTAACAATTCTATACATGAATTCAATCAATTGTATGATTAATGAGGAATTGCTACTTGATCACTGATATTTGTTCAGAACAGAAAATTTTCCAGAAAATTATAGCAGAAAATTTTCCACCTTATATCATTATTTATTACCAATACATTTTATGGTTAAACAACGATGTAGGAATAAATGATGTATGTTTTTATGAATCGGAAAATTTTCTGGAAAATTTTCAAGAAAATTTTCCGTTTCAAGATTTTCCTTAAAATTTTTATCAATGCTCGCGACATGAAGATATAGCAGATGCTCATGAACAACGTGCGGCTATGAAATTTTGTTTTTTACTCGGCAAAATCGCAGCAGAAACCTTTGTGAAGATGCAAAGAGCTTACAAATAACATGCTCTCATTAAAACGCAAATGTACGAATGGTTTCCTCGGTTTGAAAATTTCAAGTGACCATTGAAGATCAGTCTCTTTCCGGTCATCCTTCAGGTGCGCGAACCAAGGACATCACCAAAACCCGTGATCTCATCCTTATATTTATGAAGTTATCAAAAATATAATTCCCAATATCTCGCCTACTGTATTAGACATTGACATGGAGTTTTCACTGTTTAACACAGCTCTGTGTACTCTTTAGGATCCTGAAACCAATTGGGCGAAATTTAAACCTGAAGTATTCTTTTCGTATAAATTATAGTGGGATAATCGCTTAACTAACAGTGGGTACGATTATAATCAACTGCAAAATTTCCACCTTAATGTCGATTAAGGTAAATACATTTTAATTTCTTCTTCTTATAGTATAGACCCGAAAGTCCAACTTTATAAGGTCCTTTTATTTATGATGTCATCAAAAATAGAAATCCTAATATATCGCTACTGTATTAGATAGGAAGAAATGAAGTGAAAAATTTCAGTATTACATCCCACGATCATCCCTTTAGGTTAAGGAAGACGATGATTAATGCAAGTGAATGATGATGGAAGAATTGGTGGGTGGATGGAAAAGGGAGTACTCCCAAAAAACCCACGGACACGAAGTTGTCCACTTGACCAGAGATCGAACCAGGGACCCCAGTACCAGAGTTAAGTGCTCAACCACTGATGCACCAAGCCCCAATATTGACATGGAATTTTCACAGTTTAACACAGCCTTGTGTAATCTTTAAGCTGCATGAAAAAAATTTAAACTGAAGTAATATTGTGTGTATTATTGGGGTACTCACTTAAACCCACAGGAGTAAGACCACAAGCAACTCCAGAACTCCCTCCAGACTCTCAATTAAGGCACATATAATTTCTCCTTCTTACAGCATAAACCCAAAAGTCCAAATCCATAAGAGTCTCTATGACGTCACCAAAAATATAATTCCTAATTTCTCGCTTACTATGTGAGATATTGAGATAGAGGTTGTACTGCGTTACAGAGCTCCCATGTACAGTACAACCCCTCAAATCCGAACCCCGGAAATCCGAAAACCCGGCAAATCCGAACACGTTCTCAGGAGAAAAAAAAATAACTACAGCTGGAAAATGAAAAAAAAAAAAATATAGATTTAATCACACAAAATTAGTTTTTTCTTAAGGTTTCAACATTTTTAGACTTAATGCTTATTCAAAATCATTATCTAATTATATTCTTACAAGAAGACAGTTATAGATACGCGACAATCATTTTGGACATGAGTGTACACCCGCCAGTCAAGGTCACTGCCCTTTCGACCACTGGGCCACCCTGTCTAACCTCAGTCGTTGTTTTACCGCCAATTCATTGACGGAATAAGTACGTAATATTATTTCCCGGGTAATCCGAACCCCCCGAAATTCGAACAGGCTTCAGCCCCAATTAGTTCGGATTTGAGGGGTTGTACTGTATTCTTTAAACTTCCATGAAGAAGTTCCATGCTCAAGTAGTTTTTTTTTTCTTCGTAGAAACTATACTGGAGAACTCACTTAGCGCTTTGAAATATGATCACACTTAACTGCAGAATGCCCATTAAATTGTCTGTTATGTTACATATAGAAGCGTGGTAAAAATTTCTTCTCATAGTAAACACTCATGCCATTAGATATTAGCACGGAATTTTCACTGTTTTACACTGCTCGATGTACTCTTGAAAATGGCCGATAAACTTAGAAATGAACTAGTCTTTTGATAGAAATTGTACTGAGGTACTTACTTAAGTCATAGGAGTACTATCATATTTAATTTTTTGTTGAACACAATTATTTCTGAAATTCTAACATCTAGTTTACGAAGTTTCTCTAGCCGTTTGGTGCACCACCTGAACGGTTTGAGTAAAACCATATTTCTAACACTCTTTAAAAATGGAAAAATATATTTTCAAAAGCTTTTAACATTTAATTTTAACTGACCCCATGATATTCTAGAACCTCATGGGAGTACCTAATTACCAAATTACTTTAGGATGAAATTGCTTCTGAAGTGCTTATTAACTTTTCATAAATTTTCAAAAATTTTATCATTTAA
Organism: Thermobia domestica; assembly: GCF_964235325.1. Taxonomy (NCBI): domain Eukaryota; kingdom Metazoa; phylum Arthropoda; class Insecta; order Zygentoma; family Lepismatidae; genus Thermobia; species Thermobia domestica. Next base: position 147,424 of record NW_027655965.1, on the reverse strand, counting down.
CACGAAAACCATATAATTGTATAGTGACACTCTTTATTTAAAAATATCTTGATATCTGTTAGACATTGTGGTTGGACATATGTCTGCAACTTCTTCAAAACTTTGTTATGACATGTTTCGGAAATATGTACTATAAATTAGTAATTGTACGAACCCCATGGTAAGCCCAAAACCCATAGGAGTGTAGATTTTTTTTTGACCAGAAGTGTGTTGTTCTTAGGTTTCAGTAATTAATTCTCCGAAATTGTACCGTCTAGTATGCATACGTCATACGTCTATGTTGTTTCTATTTAATGGTTTGTCTGTAGCCGTTGTATATTTTGACTAGCAGTTTTCAATCAACGCATATCGCCTTATACGGAGTCATTTTGAGGTATGATTAGCGTCATACTAAAGGGCTGACTACTACAGGAATCTTATGTTAGTCGAACTCTTTAGTATGGCTCTAATCACGTGTTAAAATGACTCTGCACACGGCCTATAATATCTTTCATATTATTCAGTTAAGTCAATAAGAGTTTCACGAACCACATAGGACTGCAAACCCCAAAGGAATGTTTTCGATTATAAGTGTTCAGTGACGTATTTAGGGGGCTATCAGGCTCAAGCCCTCCACCAAATAAATTTCTTAATTTTTGTATTCCACGTACAACAATATAATCCTTCTTACCATTTCCAATAACTTCATTGATTTTCCATTTTCTTATGCTCTTTGTTCAGAAGTAATAATGTATTTATCAAATTTCATTCCATGTAAGAACTGTGTTCTTTTTTTCTTTCTTTTATACTCTCTCTTTTCTTTTTCTTAATTGTAGCTTTCTTTTATTTCTCCTATCATGCGTTTCGACCGTTGTTAGTTGTAATTCAAGTCGGCCAGCGTCAGTAACACAAAAACTAAGGGGGCTGATAAGCAAAACTGGCGTTACACACCAACTTTCACGGATGTCAACATAATGGGACTTTTGATATTACGAAAAGGAATATTTACATCGTTTAGTTATAAAGAAAGGTAAATGTTCGAGAAAATCAGAATGGGGGAAATAAGTAACCCGGGAAATTAGGTATACCAAGAGGATGTTTCCTTTTTCTTCTATAAATAGAATAAAATATTACATTCACTACTAAATTTATGTGTGTATCATATCACATAATATTCACCCGTTCGATAAACATAAAAAAAAGATATGTTCATGCACAAAAAATTAGGTACCATGGACAACAGAGTAAGTCCCTGGATCCCACTAATCATGTTAGTATAAAGAAAATCGTGTTCTTGCAGTGAAATAGCTATTGCATCAACACTGTTCATTGGAAAGTCGAGGATTATAGTTCATTATCTTCAGCATGAAACAAGCTTTCCAGTGGTGCTATTGTACTTAAAAAGAGAAAATTGGGAGAATATCGGGAACTTTTCTTCAGAAATCCCTCCCATCAAACTTGTCCCCTCTGGAGAGGCCTCGGGTAAGAGCACACAATCCAAGTATATCTCGAAAAATACTATGGGGGATAAGAAACGCGTGTACCAATTTTTGTATTGATAGACGTAATAAATATGGGGGAAAAGCTTGTATACTAATACACGTTTTCCCGTTACACCTATTCCGTCTATCAATACAAAACTTGGTACACACATTTTCAATCCCCTATAGTATTTTTCGAAATATATTTGGATTGTGTGCTTTTACCCGTGGTCACTCCAAAGCGGTATAAAGTTGATGGGAGGGATTTCTGGAAAGAATTTTCCCGACATTCTCCCATTTTTCTCTGTTTAAGTGCATTATGGGCTTCAATACATAGCACCTCCGGAAAGCTCGTTTCATGCTGAAGAGAATGAACTATAAACCCTGACTTTCCAATGAACAGTGTTGATGCAATAGCTATTTCACTACGAAACTACGTTTTTCTTTATACTAACAGGATTAATGGACCCCAAGGACTTACTCCATTGTCCATGGCACCTAATTTCTTTGTGCATGAACATATCTTTGTTACGTTTATCGAATGGACTAGGTTTGATTTGGATGTCCGGATGACACGTTCATGTCCGTTCCTTGTCAGTAATTTTTTCAGAATTGTATCGTCTAATACGCAAACCCTACATACTTATTGTAACGCTATTTATTTCCCCATATTTCGGTAACCATTAAGTACAGACTAGCAGTTTTTGGTAAACACACATTTGTAACGTTTTTTAAAAACTTCTTAAAGACATAGAAGACATATTGGAAATAGATAGAGAGATATGTTTGTGTGTGTGTGTGTGTGTGTGTGTGTGTGTGTGTTGTGTTGTGTTTTGGATTGAAACTACTTTTGAGGCTGTTATTAGACCTCAGTAATTATGTTTCGAAATTGTATCATCTAGTACGCAAACGCCATACCATTTTCAAAATATTCAAAAATGCAAAAATGAGGTATTTCATGTACCCTCGAACACCACTGGGGTACCCACCCCCTTTTGCGTAGTAACATACTTTCAGTTGTTGTTAAGCTCAGGGGTAAAAGTGGATCTCAAAAGATAGGAGGATTTTAGAGTCGCGTGAAGTTGGCCCAATCACATCGTAGAAATACAATAAAATTTATGTCAAGATTTAGTGCTTAATTAGTGCTAATTAGTGCTCAAGACCGCAGAATTAGTGCTCAATAGGTTTTCGAGATATATTGATTAATAAGATGGTTGGGCCAACTTCATGCTTTCTAAAAGTTGTTTCAAAACTCAAATTAAACGGTATAGGTAATTAGTGCTTAATTAGTACCCTTCATCCCACATGGTCCCAGAATTAGTGCTCAATAAATAAGGGTATACGGGGCATATGTATTTTTGGGGTAAATGTGAGTTGGCCCAACCACTTCGAAAGAAATTAAAAATTTTCATGTCACGAATTAGTGCTTAATTAGTGCTTTCAATCCCGCATGGTCCCAGAATTAGTGCTGAATTTATTCTCGAGATATATTGATAATTTAGGATGGTTGGGCCAACTTCACGCTTTCTAAAAGTTGTTTCAAAATTCAAATTAAACGGTATAGGTAATTAGTGCTTAATTAGTGCTCGTCATCCCACATGGTCCTAGAATTAGTGCTCAATAAATAAGGGTACACGGGGCATATGTATTTTTGGGGTAAATGTGAGTTGGCCCAACCACTTCGAAAGAAATTAAAAATTTTCATGTTACGAATTAGTGCTTAATTAGTGCTTTCAATACCGCATGGTCCCAGAATTAGTGCTCAATTTATTCTCGAGATATATTGATTATTAAGATGGTTGGGCCAACTTCACGCTTTCTAAAAGTAGTTTCAAAATTCAAATTAAACGGTATAGGTAATTAGTGCTTAATTAGTGCTCTTCATCCCACATGGTCCCAAAATTAGTGCTCAATAAATAAGGGTATTCGGGGCATATGTATTTTTGGGGTAAATGTGAGTTGGCCCAACCACTTCGAAAGAAATTAAAAATTTTCATGTCACGAATTAGTGCTTAATTAGTTCTTTCAATCCCGCATGGTCCCAGAATTAGTGCTCAATTTATTCTCGAGATATATTGATAATTTAGGATGGTAGGGCCAACTTCACGCTTTCTAAAAGTTGTTTCAAAATTCAATTTAAACGATATAGGTAATTAGTGCTTAATTGCATACGGAGCATATGTATTTTTGGGGAAAATATGAATTGGCCCAAAATACTTCGAAAGAAATCAAAAATTTTCATGTCACGAATTAGTGATTAATAATGCTCTTCATGCCACATGGTCTCAGAATTAGTGCTCAATTTATTCTGGAGATATATTGATTATTAAGATGATTGGTCCAACTTCACTCTTTCTAAAGATTATTTCAAAATAGGTAGTTGGCTTAATTAGTGCTCTTCATCACACATGGTCCAGAATTACTACTCAATAAATAAAGGCATACGGACGTTATTTAGAATTGGGTTATAATTGAAGTTTCTAAATTAAGCTATACTTATTCCTATAGAAAATATTCCTAAACATGTAGAAAATATTTTTGTAACCTAAAGATTTTTTCATACATTTCATTTGTAGTATCTCTTTTCTTATAAAAAACATGTACCCATAGATGATGTAGGCCTACTGCGACATTTCTCCGTCCTCGCAGTGCAGTTGACTCTTTCCCTCGCGAGGAAATTTATTCATTGCCCTCACTCTGTTTGGGGTACGGAAAATTGACTTCGTCCTTGCGTATTCCCCTCCTCGCAGTGGCCCTCACACTCGTTCACCCTCCCCCTCGCGAAGGAAGTTGTCTGGGGCCACGGCGAAGGGGCCCTTTCTCGCCCATGTCCTGGTGTTGGGAATTTGTCCTCTCCCTCGTGCAATCTCGCCCTCCCTCTCGAAGCTTGTCCTCGCCCTCGTGTAACCCCACACTCGCGTCATTGTGGGCAAAGAAATTTGAGGGTGAGGATGGTCTCAAGAGGGTCATCCTTGCGAGAATGAACACCTCTGCATGAAGTTACATATTTTTTTATATAAGAATTTGGGTACCAACATTTAAAAATTACTTATTGTCTTTAGGATTTTATAATAACACCGACTCAATGCTAGATATAGTGCCTCGTGTATTTGACCCGAAAACTTTGAACCCCTCCCAACAAAATTTCTGGGTGTGCGCCTGGATTTAGGGCTATGCGTTTGACGCCTTTAAGAAAACGTGTCACTTCCAATAATAGTGCCTACAATAAGAATCGGATAGTTCAACTTAATACGTGAGGATAGTTAATAACAATGAGCAACAGCCTTTGGCGCGGGATGCTCGTGTTCGATTCCCGGCGGGAACTTATGTGGTTCGGATTCAACGTTAAGCTATATGTCCACGTCTCATATAGTCTTGCTGCTGAAAGTGACGCTAAACTCAAATCAAACTAGAAACAATTATCAACATCGGTAAATTTGCTATCTTAGTCAGCGTTTTTCAGCTCAAGAATGTACTATTGAATCAAAAGCAGTTTAACGATATTTTATCTTCATTTAATTTTTTCTCCCCCTACCCTGCAAAAACAATTACGTCTGCCAACAGTTCACTTACAATTGCATTAGAAATAGTATTTTATTCTGATTACAGTTGCATTCTGTTATGCATTTGCAGCATAAGAATCATCACCATTTGACATCTAAACGCTAATTAGTTTTTAAGTATGAGGTATTTGGAAAGGAAAAGGACTCCATGACTTACATTAAGTAAAACAATATTGTTACTACATGCCTTCCATTGCTCCAACAATTGGATTTGGTTTTGCTACGTTTCTTTATTTGAAACGCTTGAAACGCTAACAGTATTGAAAAATGAATGCAACATTATCAGAATTTTGCTTAATTTTCAGCTTACAGTAAAAAGGATGAAAGAAAAATTACTATAATATGATGTCTGACAGTGGAAGAAAATGAAAAGAAACATAGACAGTAGAGACTAGTAGAAAAAAATAGATTTTTATAACATAATAGAATATATGAACGATCAAAACTTATACAGTAAGTGAAATATTAGCAGTGCAATAGCACTAGAAAAAAACTCCCTAATATTGGTCATATTTTATGTTACCAGACATACTTCAGAATGCAAATGTTCCAATTCTTATAATACCGTACAATAAATTTTCATAAAACGAAGTAGGTCATTTTCATTATTCTACATAAAAAGTATACCCAAATTCATGTTATAATTCAGTATCTAATAACGAAAATTAATTATAAAAGTAATAAAAAAGATTATTTTTTTATATAATACAGTGTTCTCTTCTTTCTTGCCTCGACCATAGATTGGTGGGCAACATGGAAATTTTAAAACTTTTCTCTCCCTTACGAGAGCTTTTTTAATACTTTGATAAGGTCGTAACTGTATCTAGATTCCTTGGTCTTCCTCGTTTTCCTTTTTCCTTTCGCACTATCCACAGGATGATCCAATCGGATTGCCGAATAAGATGGCCAAGCATATTGTTTCTTCTTTTTCCTATTATCTTCATGATCTGTCGTCCTTCATTAAGTTCCTTTAGTACGTCTTCACACACACAATAATACAGTACCACAAATGAAATAGTCTTAATCATACTTGCATTTTGTTTGTTTACAGATGATTAGACAAAAATTTACATAAAACATTTTACCCCAGAACTAACCCTCCGTTATAAAGGTAGGTTCGCGCAACGCCACTGAACGATGGGGTGTATTGCACCTCATCACCTCAAATAGCTTTCGCTATATTTTTAGCACATTTCTAATGAGTTGGGATATAATATTGCTATTATATGATTTTACTATTATATTATTGATTGTTTTTGCTTTTTTGCTTTCTAACCCGTCGAGTTATCTAGTAGTTACAACTATAAGTCATACACCCCATCTTTACGACGGAGAGTTAGGAAAATGTTAAATTATCATATTTCATTCCCCAAAGTCACCAATTTAAAACATGTAACTTTAGAAAGACAGACAATACACTGCAAGGGCGCACTTACGGACGGTCTACCAGGTCCGGACCTCCCCCAAACTTCGTAACTTAATATATACAATATGAAGAAAAGGTAACGGAACTTTTTCTTTACAGATAACCACTAACTTCATCTATTGAAGCAACTTATCTGCTCAACAAAACTGCAATCATGAGAACCGATTAACAGTGTCAAGTTATAGCAAGAAAAGTGAGTGTATCTGGTATCACCTTGTTACAAAAACACGATGGAGCAAAAAGCCAATATTAAATTTTGTTTCAAGGTACGTAAATCATTTACACAAATATTGGAAATGATGAAACAAGTGTATGGCGATCAGTGTTTATCTCGTATACGTGTGTTCGAGAGGTATACGCGATTTTGGGACGGTCGTGAGTCCTTGGAAGACGACCCAAAATCAGGCAGACCGGAAAACAAAAATCTGGCGGAACAAGTGCGAGAAATGATCGTATACGATGCGAATTTGACTGTGAGATGGATGGCGGAGGAATTAAATACAACAAAAGACATGGTTCACGAAATTTTACCAAAGGCTTTAAAGAAACGAAAAGTCTGTGCTCGATTTGTTCCGCACACCTTAATTGCTCGCGTTGAACATTGCAAGGATCTGATTAAAACAGCCGGATGGAACAGAACATTCCTGAAATCGATTGTAACTGCTGACGATACTTCATGCTTCAAGTACGACTCGCAAATAAAACTTTTAAGTGCTACTTGGAAGTCCCCAAGTCGTCCGAATGTGAAAAAAATTGCGTTTTCAAAAGTCACGTGAGAAGACAATGTTGATTTTTTTTTTGGACGCATGTCAAGTTAGACCAACCACCAACACTAAAACGACCGGAACATATCTCAGAATTATGGGCTATTTATGGGCTAATTAGTTGCTCTAATCCCAATTTTTGGGCTCCTACTGTTTAGCGAGAAATCGAATTCAAAATGGGCGAGTCTAGCTTGATATCAGGCTAGAACCCCCCATATGGTTACAATGGTCCGATCGAAAAAATTAAAACGCCAGAATTATGGGCTATTTATGGGCTAATTATTGCTCTAATTCCGAGTTTGGGGGTGTTACCGTTTAGCAGGAATTATTCATCAAGTTGTGGGATTTGGCTTAACTTCTAGCTACAAACTCAGTGCTATAATACTCCGATCAAATAATTAAAATGCCGGAATTATGGGTTATTTGTGTGCTGGTTAGTTGCTCTATTGTCGATTTTGGTTCTTATCGTTCGCATGAAATCTCATGCAAGATTGGTATTGATTTCTAGATAACATGGAATGATAATTTCAAAGTTGCAGTGTGGAAACGTCGATGTCTATTAACTGAAAATTGATTTATTTGCATTCTCAGCGAATGCAAATATATATCTCTACTAGTAAATCCATGAATTGTCTTTTCACGTTTTTGTGTTCATTATATTCATTATGAATAAAGTGGGAGGAAATGGGAGAGCCCCGATAAAACCTAAACACATGGTGTTTGTCAACCACAAAGATCACTTGGCGCGATCTGGGATCGAACCAGGGATCAGACGCACAATCGGTAAACGCTCTACCTCTGTGCCACTGTGCCCCCAGCAACGGCGAAGAGGCATTTCTTTTGCACAAAAAATTTATTTAAAAAATAATGATATTTCACTTAACAGACAAATTCTGACCAAAGCATATATTAACTAATAAATAATAGCGTTACAGTTTCGGCAAGTTAACTTTGCCTTCATCAGACACATTATGAAATACAATTTCTAAGATTACAGCTTATATACTTCTTAAAATGAGAGGAGGTCATTCCATGAACCAATCATATTCGTCCTTTCCTTTAACAATTTTTAATTAATACATATGCAACTTTTAATGATCAACTTTCACTTAAGAGCTAAACTTTTAATTGGTACACCTGTGTATGAATAACTTTCACTTTTGAAAAACATAAACTTTTAATTGTCTATTCGCTGTTCAATACACCTGTTTTTACCTCTTCTTTCTTCTCTGTTTTATCCAATATCTTTCTCCATGCATCATGTATATTCAGTCCGCTATTCCAATTCATAAGTTTCTCGCTTCCTTCCTTTCTTATCCATTCTGCCTCTTTCCATTTTCTTATAATGCTTCTTTTCTCCTTTTCCAGCCCCTCTACGCCTTCCCAGTCTATTTCATGTCCTGTCTCCCTTACATGTTTATATATAGCGTTACTATCTCTCTTCAATCGAACGTCGTCCCTGTGCTGTTTAAGTGAAAGTTATTCATACACAGGTGTGCCAATTAAAAGTTTAGCTCTTAAGTGAAAATTGATCATTAAAAGTTGCATATGTATTAATTAAAAATTGTTAAAGGAAAGGACGAATATGATTGGTTCATGGAATGACCTCCTCTCATTTTAAGAAGTATATAAGCTGTAATCTTAGAAATTGTATTTCATAATGTGTCTGATGAAGGCAAAGTTAACTTGCCGAAACTGTAACGCTATTATTTATTAGTTAATATATGCTTTGGTCAGAATTTGTCTGTTAATTTATACAAGAAGTTCCAAAGCTAGAATGAGTGGTATTCAGATATTTCACTATATAAATTCTATATATACACACTACTTACTTCCAAACATAATGAAGATAAACACGTGAAAAAAGAATTCATGGATTTACTAGTAGAGATATAGATTTACATTTGCGGAGAGTGCAAATAAATCAATTTTCAGTTAATAAACATCGATGTTTTCTCACTGCAACTTTGAAAGTATCATACCGCCTTATCTAAAAATCAATATCAATCTTGCATGAGATTTCTTGCTAACGATAGAAGAAAAAGACTCGACATTAGAGCAACAATTTAGCATGCAAATAACCCATAATTCCGACGTTTTGATTCTTTTCATTGGAGTATTATAGCCCTAGGTTTATTGCTAGAAGTTAGGCCAAATCTTACAATTTGATAAAGAATTCCTGCTAAACGGTAGCAGCCCCAAACTCGGAATTACAGCATCAATTAGCCCATAAATAGCCCATACATCTGGCGTTTGAATTTTTTCAATCGGACCATTGTAACCGTAACAGTATGGGTGGTTCTAGCTTGATGTCGAGCAAGACTCGCTCATTTTGATTCCGATTTCCCACTGAAGAGTAGGAGCCCAAAAATTGAGATTAGAGCAACTAATTAGCCCATAAATAGCCCATAATTCTGGCGTTTGTATTTTTTCACTCGGACCATTGTAACCATATGGGGGTTCTAGCTTGATATCAAGCTAGACTCGTCCATTTTGAATTCGATTTCCCACTAAACAGTAGGAGCCCAAAAATTGAGATTAGAGCAACTAATTAGCCCATAAATAGCCCATAATTCTGGTGTTTGAATTTTTTCGATCGGACCATTGTAATCATATGGGGGGTTCTAGCTTGATATCAAGCTAGACTCGCCCATTTTGAATCCGATTTCCCACTAAACAGTAGGAGCCCAAAAATTGGGATTAGAGCAATTAATTAGCCCATAATTCTGGCGTTTGATTTTTTCGATCGGACCATTGTAACCATATGGTGGATTCTAGCTTGATATCAAGCAAGACTCGCCCATTTTGAATCCGATTTCCCGCTAAACAGTAGCAGCCCAAAAATTGGGATTAGAGCAACTAATTAGCCCATAAATAGCCCATAATTCTGAGATATGTTCCGGTCGTTTTAGTGTTGGTGGTTGGTCTAACTTGACACGCGTATTTTTTTGGAGCTACGGTGGCTCATTGTTAGAATGTTTACCTCTGATGCATGGGGCCTCGGTTCAAACCCTGCTTTCGCCAAGTGAACTTTGTGGTGGACAAACACCATGTGCGTGGGTTTCCTCGGGGTTCTCCCGTTTCCTTCCACTTTCTTCATTCCACCGTTTCATACATTTCTCATCATCACCGTCTCCTTTAGCCTAACCGGCATAAGCGTGGGACGTAAAACTCAAAAAATTCATTTCATTTTTTCATTTTTATTTATTTTTATGATTCCGAAGGTATTATGCTTCGGAAATTCGTTCCACATGGTCAAACCGTTAATAGTGAATATTATCTGGGTGTTATGGAGCGTTTGTGGAAGCAAATCTTTCGCGTAAGGCCCGAGTGTCAAGCGTCAGGCAGTTGGTCTTTATTGTACGACAATGCACCATGTCACAGAACCGTCGCAGTTCGTGACTTTGCTTCTGCATCCTCCGTATTCGCTTGATTTATCACTGTGTGATTATTCCTTATTCCCAAAATTAAAATTGGCCATAAAATGAACCTTTTATGACAATGTTACACACTTCCAGTCTGCCGTGACGACGGTCATTGAGGCGCTTCCAATAAAGGACATTAAAAACTATGCTAGCATTGGTTGAACATGCCCAGCGTTGTATTGATGCGGAAGGGATGTATTTTGAATTAAAAAAGTACAATTGGTAAAATACTTAATTCATTTTGTTTAATTTAAAAAGTTACGTTATATTTCCAACATACTGTGTACATTTGCACCCTTTCTTAATAAAATTATACATGCTTAGCAGATAAATCCTTGATATAGGCTAAAGATTTGACCTTACTCATCATCTGTACTATTTCTCTTCTGATAAAAACAATCTAATTTTATCATTTTTCGTGAAAGTATAGCTGTTAGTATTTAAAAATTATTTATATTTTTGTTTTCGGCTGTTGAATAATACCCATTAGATACTACATATACATAGTGACTTGTATTATCGAAATCTTCCCAACAAAAATTTTCGTGTTGTGCTACACAGTTGTGAGCAACACAAATTTTAACAAAATTTACTTTTAGAACAACATCATAAGAATAAAAGTGAAACAACCAGACAAATATAAAATGTATCAAGCTGTGATGAACCGAACTCAAAAGCTCCCGACGTGCAGAGCTATGGAATACCTCCTCTCCTTTCGAGCCAAACCTCTGTCTGGTCGTGTTCAGCTATCAAATATACCAACATTTAAAGAATATTTGGTTGTAGTAGGACATCTTCAAATTTGAATTTTACCTACCTCAGCATTTTCTATATTATTTGTACATTTTCGTACAACCAAGAAAAAATGTACCATTCAAATAAACAAAGGAGGCTCATTAAAAAATTTGAGCCACTTCGATCAAACGTAGCGCGGCATCTTCAAATTCGAATTTTAACTAGCTCAAAACTTTGTCCATTTTTTGGATATTTTTGTACAAGCAAGAAAAAAATGTACTATTCAGATAACAAAGGAAGCTCTATTAAAAATTTGAACCACTTCGATCAAATGTAGTGCGACATTTTCAAACTCGAATTTTAACTAGCTCAGAATTTTTTCCAATTTTTGTACCTTTTTGTACCACCAAGAAAAAAATGTACCATTCAAATAAACGAAAAGGTGTCTCATTTTAAGATTTTGGGGTTACATTTAGTTGTAGTGCAACATCTTCAAATTCAAATTTCACTAGTTCATAATTTTTTACAATTTGTGTACAATCAACAAAAAAATTTGTAACATTCAAGTTAACAAAGGAGGCTTATTACAAAATTTGGGCTATTTCGATCACCTATAGTGTGATCTCTTCAAATTCGAATTTTAACTAGCTCAGAAGTTTGTCCAATCTTTGTATCTTTTCGTACCACCAAGAAAAAAAACTGTACCATTCAAATAAATGAGGGAGGACTATTTCAAAATATTCGCCACTTCGATCACCTTCGGTGCAACGCCTTCAAATTCGAAATTTTACTAGCCCAAAATTTTGCACTATTTTTGTACCTCTTCGTTCCACGAAAAACAAAATGATACCATTCAAGTAAACGAGGAAGGGCCATTTCAAAATTTGTGGGTGAATTTAGTTGTAGTGCGACATTTTCAAATTCTAATTTTAACTAGCTTAGAATTTTGTACTATTCCTGTAGCTTCTTGTACCACCAAGAAAAAAACTGTTCCATTTACATAAACGAAGGAAGGCCAATCCAAAACTTTTTGAGTACATTTAGTTGTAGTATGACATCTGAAACATGAATTTTGACTGGCTCAGAACTTTTTACTATTATTTTGTCTACGGAGCCCCTACAAGAAATATTAGAAAATTTGATTCTTATCACGGAAAGTAGGATAAATTACTGAAAAGTACCTTAATATCAGGAAATAAGTGATAAGTTTTTGATAGGAAAAAGTAGGCGTTCCCGAAAATTTAGGAAATGTATACATCATTAAAAATTCAAAATTTTGGCCACTTCGATCATTTTCAGTGCGACGTCTTCAAAATCGAACTTTTAGTAGACCAGAATTTTGTACTATTTTTGTAACTTTTCGTTCCACGAAGAAACAAATTCGAATTTGAAGATGTCGCACTAGAACTAAATGCAGTCCAAATTTTGAAATGCCCCTCCCACCTTTATTTGAATGGCACAATTGTTATGCTTGCTACGAAAAGGTACAAAATCAGTACAAATTTGAAGATGTCGCACTACAACTAAATCGGCCCTAAAATTTTGAAATGGCTGTCCCTCGTTTATTTGAATTTGTATCATTTTGTCTCTTCGTGGAATGAAAAGGCACAAAAATAGTACAAAATTCTAACCAAGTAAAATTTCGAAGTTGAAGACGTTGCACTGAAAGTAATCGAAGTGACCAATATTTAGAAATAGTCCTCCCTCGTTTATTTGGATGATACAAAATCTTTTCTTTTTGGTACAAAAAGGTACAAAAACAACAAAATTCTGAGCTACTTAAATCCAAATTTGAAGATGTCGCATTACTACTAAATGCACACCGAGATTCATCCCCCAGACAATGAACTACTTGCCCTACAAATCATTTAGATTCGGTCAGTAGCCATCAAGAAATAAATCTGGAGTGAAACTATAAATTCTCGTATGTAAAGTGAAGTGTAAATTATTTTGATGCCTCATAAAACATGACAACTTGCATAAACAACTTAAAAATCAATACTTTAAACAAAGCTATTACGATTATAACCTCATTATTTGAGCAAAGCACCTCGGTCCAAATCAATACTACATCCTAACAACAGTGGGGATAATTTTACGTAAATCCAAACCATAAATATGCCAGATAAACTCTTACTTCCTGAGCACTAATTCTAAGGAAGTTAAATGAAGACTTCTAAAAAAAAATACTAAATCCTGAGAAAAACTTACATTATTTTTTCCAAAATTGGCTGGGTAACATACCCATATGTCGAAACTATAAAAATGCCCTCCAAGCCTTTATTTGTTAAGATCTAACTCTCGGTCTATCTGGGACAAAAAGCACTAGTTATACATTAACACCTGCCGTGCGAAATTTTAATTTTCTTGTAACTGGTTCAGTCAACTTCAAATTTACCCCAAATATAAATGTGACACTTATGACCTCATTTATAGAACACAAATTATGGTACAATGCGGGATTGAAAGCACAAATTAGGCACTAAAACCTGACGCGAAAATTTTTCATTTTCTTCTAAGCGGATGGGCAAATTTTACATTCACCCCAAACGTACATATAAGCAGTATACCGGTACCCTTCTTCATTGAGCATTCTGGAATAATGTGGGATTGAAAACACTAATCAAACAATAACTCTTAACGTGAAAATTTCCATTTTCTTGTAAGTGCTTAGGACAACGTCATATATACCCCAAAAATAAATATGTCGCATATGTACTTACTTATTAAACAAAAAGTCTGGGACCTCGCGGGATTGAGAGCAAAAATCAGGCACTAATTGCTGACATGACAAATTTTTATTCTTTTCTAACAGTAAGTAGTTGGGCAAAATTCACATTTACAACAAACGTACATATGCCCCGTGTACACATATTTATTTAGGACTAATTCTGGGACCATGTAGGATGAAGAGCACTAATTACTTAGCAAATATAATTTTACCTTTGAAACAACTTTTAGAAAGCGTGAAGTTGGCCCAACCATCTTAGTAATCAATATATCTCGAGACTAAATTGAGCACTAATTCTGGGACCATGCGGGATTGAAAGCACTAATTAAGCACTAATCCGTGACATGAAAATTTTTTATTTCTTTCGAAGTGGTTGGGCCAACTCACATTTACCCCAAAAATACATATGCCCCGTATACCCTTATTTATTGAGCACTAATTCTGGGACCATGTGGGGTGAAGAGCACTAATTAAGCACTAATTACCTATACCGTTTAATTTGAATTTTGAAACAACTTTTAGAAAGCGTGAAGTTGGCCCAACCATCTTAATAATCAATATATCTCGGAAACCAATTGAGCACTAATTCTGCGGTCTTGAGCACTAATTAGCACTAATTAAGCACTAAATCTTGACATAATTTTTTTTGTATTTCTACGATGTGGTTGGGCCAACTTCACGCGACTGGACTTTAGGTAGCGGCAAGACGTCACGCCGTCCCCCTTTGTATCTTTGCCCATTGTAATTTTTTAGCAATTGGGGACGCGTTACATATTTTTTGAAGGTGAGGGGACGGCGTCTCCCTAACTTTTAACCCTTTTTATGCTCAATGAATACGTATTGGAAATTCATTGTACTTCAACGCCAGCGAACATCTGAATACTGAAATTGCAATATTAGAAAAGTAAATGAAATATTCCCTCAACGTTCGTTGCTCTTTTTCTATATTAGCACAAGATCTTGAACATTACAAGGAGTTTTTAATGTTTATATATTAGAAATTTCTCTACTTCCATTTACAATAGCAATAATCGCAACAAAACTTTTTACCATAAAAGATGCGGTATTATCCACTAAGCAATCTCGTGAACAAATTAAGAAAGTTTAGAATTTCAATTTTAAGACCAAGCATTTACTGTTGCCCTCTATTTCGAAAATTTATCATCTATCATACATGAGAAATCTGAATACTTCCACGACGCTGTCTTTCTAACCATTGGCGATATTTTGTTTATGAACACATTTGTCCTTTCTCATAACGTCATAGGTATTTCTCCCAAGGCCAACTAGAAATAACAGGCCCACGTGCTCAAAAGTCACGTGATCAACTTGGTGCAAACATGGCGATTACTATGTGGATGTGTATAGTGAAATGCATAAATAATTGTGATGTGCTTTAAAATATTGAATTCTTTTATGAAGATGGACAATATAGATAATATCGTACATCTCTTCTTGAAATTTACAAATTTTATTTTAAGTAAAAATAGCATTTTCATGGCATTTCGAGTTAGTACTCATTTTAAATACAGTGTGGAAGTATGACATAAAAATTACAGTGCATAAAACAGGAATAAACTTGTGCTAGGTGGTCACTAAAAACCACGAATTCTATCAAACCGAGTCAGCATAGGAGCGCAACAGGAGGGCTCGAGCGACAGGGAGGGGGTGCGAAATTAGGGAACAGACGCGTCAGTGACTGGGGTATACACATAAATGAGGACAATGGAAGAGCACACTTACACATATAGCACTTTCTCTATCCCTCAATATGGGCTAACTGCTGTATCGCCGGACCAGTTTTAGAAAGTTTACTAGATGAATTGAAAAATTTATTTTAGTTTGTGAGCTACAGTGAGTGAAAGTCAGGTGAGGAGAATAGTTGAAGTTATGAAAATACGTGTTGTTAGTTATTTTTGATGTAGACGGCACTATATAGAGAGGCGGTAAGGATTATTTGGCGGAGAGGTTCACTTGTTATGATTTATGGGAAAGGGATTGTAGAGATGGTGCGTAAATAACAAGATTGCTTCATATCATGTTTGAGTTTTATGGAGTTGTCAGTTGTTGAATTTGTGTGAAAGGCATGGTCTACTAAACAGTCAAACAGTTTGTCGTAAGTGTAGGAACGAATTGGAACTATCGAAAATAAACCAAACCTTATTTAGAACATTTTGGTACTTTTTCGATGGCATTTAGTATCTCCCTTAAAGGTATGCAACACATAAGCCAAGCATTTTTTGATATATAAAGTGTTTTTCCACTGTCCCCGTTTATGCGTATACCGACCGCCGCTGACGCGCCTGCTCCCTACGAACGCACTGCTGCCACTCGGGTCCCCGTGCTGCGATTCTATCTGACTCAGTTAGGTAGCATTCCTGCCTTTTACTGGCCACCGAGCACAAGTTGGTTCGTGTTCTATACACTAGTTCTTATGCCATACGTCCACACTGTGCCACTACTGAACAATAATCACTACCAAATGTGCCAGGGTCATTACGTGGTATTTTGGAGAAAAACTGAAAGATTCCCGTTTTTTTATTTCGTCTGGACCGACGATACAGCATTAATACCCTCAAAATTCATTTCAATATACTTTGCACTGACAGTAATTTCTTATATTCACATTCTTATTCCTTCACAAAAATGTTTCACAGCGTATTTTACCTTTAAATTTAGTGTTTCATTAAACTGTTTGCTGGAGTGTACCCAAGGGAGGAAGGGTTGTAGCTCTTATAGCAGAAGGGGCTAGGCTCTTACAGCAGACTCATAAATAAATAAATAAATATTATGCATATACAGGCATAATTATGGCAAAATTACATGAAAGAAGCAGTGCATTTATTACTGGAGAATAAATAGCGTGATCGGAAATACTTTATTGTATTGTTTTGTTTGGTAGTTGAAAATGTTTAGTTTAGATTAGTTTAATGGTTTATTTAATTAGTGTTCCTATAGCAAAGGACATCCAACATATGAAGGTATTCAACGTGTGGATTTGCGTTCTTATACTACAGTGTAGCAAATAATCAGTGTTGATCGGTAAATCATAATATTTTAGTCCCCCCCCCCACACATACATAGAAGTTACGAAAATAACATGAAATTTGATGTCACATGCACCACACATAGTAGCCATATTTGATTCGACTGAGTATTCGCCTTATAATTCACTACTACCGCATGTAATCATGCGCACACTTCAAATAGTGTCAAAGATTAAACGGAATTTCGATAGCAGAGGGAGTCCAAACACCATTAAGTTCTAGTTTCATAGTAGGCCTAGGACGTTTTTCCTAATTGGGTTCGGTAGGTTAGATTTCGTTAATCATATGCTGCACTTTATTATTTTTGCAGCGTAGGGTAGAGTACGGGAGGTTAGGCTGCGTTTCATTATTTACTCTTGTACTGTAGCGTAAGATAGGGTAGGCTACGGTTACTTTACCTCACTTACCGTCAAAGTTTGCACAATTCCGATACTGCCTTCAGGAACCGACGAATCACGGTTTTGTTTGTTGTAGAGCTTCCTTACTTCCCACGTAACTATACGTATACTTCAAAGAGTAAAATGAAATCTTTAAGTTTTACGGTTTACGGAAATCTTTAAGGAGTGAAATCTTTAAGTTTTACAATTCATGCCGGCTAGGTTAAAGGAGACGGTGATGAGAAATGAATGAAATGGTGGAATGAAGAATGTGGAAGGAAACGGGAGAACCCTGAGGAAACTCACGTACTCAGTGTTTGTCCATCACAAGGTTCACTTGGCAAGTGGGATCAAACCCGGGACCCCAAACACCAGAGGGGAGCGCTCTACCACTGAGCCACCGCGGCCCCTAGACTTCAAAGAGTACTAACAACTAAAACAATTTTCAACCATAAAACCAAATATTATGCTACTTTCCACAACATTATTTTCAAACATCATAACTTCACTGCTTCTTTCTTTTTTTCCCCTGCATTCTGGACACCCTCCGCTATAGTTAACGCTTATGTTTGGATAAAACAATGGGTGTATATAGTAAACCTTTAAAAAAACAATAAATACTTAAATACTTTGACGAGTACAACCTTAACCTAACCTAAAAAGTTAATTTGGATCAAAATAAAGGGTTAATTGTGTAATCACCAAGCCATTTTTTTAGAACATGGTGGTGAATTTTTGTTAAAAGAAGTGAAGGTGAGGTGAAAACAAGGTTTTTTTGCAGAAAGTGATTATGGTTGATTGTTTTAAGAGGGTCCACAAGGCTAAGGCTGATACAAACTATTTCGCGTATTTAGGTTCTTGAAGACACAGAACGTCTCTAAAATCTCTGCCACACTAAACTAGTAACTTCCCGTTTTTAAACACATTTAGATATTTTAAACACATTTAATTTTTTTAAAACATATTTAGATATTTTAAAAATAATTTTAACGCCACAGAGGCTTCAGAGATATAGGAGATAATTATATGATTCTTAATAAGAACCAATCCCGCAAAGGCTTTCACTGTTCTCACTTTTCATATGTTTGAAATTGGGTGATATCAATAAAACGGAGAAGTTACTCATTATTCCCAATTTTGTAGTAGTTACTCGCATTGGTATCAATAAAAAGAGAACTGAGCACTACTCGTCTCGGCTGACCTCGGAGAAGCCCCGCCCTTTTGAAGTAACCACACCTCTATTCTCGAGCCGAGTAACTACTCCGCGTTTGATATCAATAAAAATCAAAGACTCCTCTGTGATGCTAGTAACTTCTCCAAATTTATGGAGCAAGCTAAATAGGTAACTCCGTGTTAAATATGGCAGATTATATGATACTTATAAACTTATAAACTGCATAGAAATGTTGCAAAAACATTATAGGTTCATGAAAGAAAATGTAGAGTGGTTAGCACAACATTTTTTAGGAGAATCAACCTAAATTTGGGGTGGTGCACTACGTAATGAGTAAAAGATGCGTTTTTTTTTTTGCGTTACGTGAGTGATCCTGGATTCCAGGTAGGAATGTTAGGGGATGCTGGTGTGGCTCAAAGTAGTGTGTTTATGACTACTACAAGTGTAATGGATGCGATTATTGCGAAATCTGAAAATTGATTGTTTCCGGAAGTGTGCGTAATATGCAAATAGCAAAGGCAGCGTGGCAAGAACAATATACATTTCCGGGTGCTATGGGAGCACTTGACTATACACACGTGGCAATAAAGAAACCTAGTATTTTGGAGACGAATACGCTAATAGGAAGAGCTCCTTTGTGGCTAAGCGGTTAGCGTACACGCTTTCGGCATGAGAGACCCGCGTTCGATTCCCGGCGGGATCTCATGTGGTTCGGATTCCACGTTAATCAGTGGGTCCCGTCTCATATAGCCTCGCTACTGAAAAGGACGTTAAACTCAAAATCAATTCAACTCAACGTTGATAGGAAGGGTGTATACATGAGAATGTATTTTTTTATGCCAAGGCGAAAGGGGACACGTGGTGTGGAAAACGCAATCGGATGGATGTGCTTTATGATGTGACTGGTTGGACTTTTTTAAAAAAGGAAACAAAGGGGCCTTGTGTCTGATTTCGTTCTTAAAGCCAAACAACCTACAAAGACCTTGGACAACACGTGATATGCGCTTGTCGTGCTAATCTTGATATTGCTGGATTCGAACTTTCTTGTTTACCGTTTTTTCTTTTTTTCTTTTTGTTTTATTCTCGCTCGAATATTAAGATGTATTTGATATTTCGTTGCATTTCACTGTAATTGCCTTCAAAGCTTCGGCTTTCCTTCGCTTACTTTCTGGTAACTTGACTTTGAAAGTATCACTGGAAACTCTTTTATAATATCCACAAATGCACTTTACCCACAACGAAATGATCCCCCAACAGATGGGAGAAATGAGTAACTACTTCTTTTATTGATACGACTCAGTGCTACGTGCAGAGGATGCGCGAGTAAACGTTCATAAATCTGGAGCAGACTAGACCTGAGTAGTGGCTTGTTTTATTGATACGAAATTGAGGGAGGAGATTACTCCAGGTGTAGTTACTCCGATTCTCAAGCAGGCATTCTCAAGAATAGTTACTTATTTTTATTGATATCACCCATTATCTCGGAGTATACTACTTATCATGAGTACCTCCAGGAGGGAGAAACAAAACCACTTTCTTCTACGAAATTTTACTCAAAGTTAGACGTACTTTTTATAGACGATTTTTGTTTCGAATAGAGTGAGGTTTGCAGTTAGCAAATCAAAATATGCATACACATAAACACAAATGTTTACAATGGAATTATTTAGTGGAAGTAAGGTAGAAGTTTTACTTGTTTAAATCTTTATTCTTTAGTCCACGCAGTATAAATGGGAAGTTTTCTGAACCAAAAGAATGTATAAATGAGCCTTCCTTATCTAAACGCCCTAGTATGTGCCAGAAAATATCCAGCTAGGACTAGTAGAAGACAAACATTAAGCATTTATTTATACAGTATTAAGATTATCATTAAAAAGATGGCGAGTGCTTGTTACAAATATGAATCATATTTACATGTATGCCTTATATACTTGTTTATTTTATTTTATTTTCAATTTTAAATATGTGCTACGATTGCTATACACTTTGTTTCACATCCGTTTGGGAAGGAAATCTCACGCGCTTTGCTGCTTTAAAACGCTTTAGCACTAAGTTGGTCACGTGACTTTCCTCTTTCGCCTCAGCGCGTGGGCCTGTTATTTCTCGAAAGCCTCGTATTTTGCCATTATTGATAGATCATTCGCCTCAACTGAGAAGCTTGTATGCTCCACGGTCTTCCGCTAACCTCTTCGTCTTCACATACGAATCTTCTGTTTTTTTAATATCGTCCATCAATTGTACCCGCCTTCGACCCCCTCTCTTTCTTGCCACCATACCCTCTAGCACGTTCCTCATAATACAGTTCCTTCTTAACTAATGTCTCAACCATTTCCCCTTCCTCTTCTTAATAATATCTAAAAGCGTTATTTTATCAGCCACCATTTCTAACACTTTCTCATTCTTCTTCTGCCCCAGCTAATTCCCTCCATTCTTCTCCACATCTACATTTCGAAAGCTACTGTCGTTTTTCATCATTTTTGTTTAAGATGGATCACCACTCGTCAGTCAGTACATATTTTAGCTCATTCTCTTAACTACTACGCAATGAAACGTTATATATTTATAAATATTGTACTTTAAGATGAAGTAGTGATTCAGCTACAGCACAAGACATTCATTCGTTTGGTTGTATCTTCTGATATTGAAAAATGTAACAAGTAAAAGGAATATATTTGATTCGTTTTACAATGAGCACACAAGATGGCACTTGTTGTTAGATCTTCCTAGAAGTGCTCCGTTTTATGAAATGTTTATTTATATGTGTAAAGTATTTTAAAGGAACAATCTTATCACGAAATAGATATATTGTTTGACCGGTTTTCGTATTATGTTTCATATTTTATTTAAATATTAATTTACATTTAAGGAAATAGATTTTGAGACGAAACTTGAGCAGAACGCCATAATGCGTTGTTGCCAAATTTGTATGTTTACTATATTAGCCACAATAAGAAAATTCCTGGATTCTAGCGTTGCAGTTCGAGAAGCGGAATTGCGATAAGGGTCGAAAACTAATTTTTCCAGTAAGTATCCAAGCAGAATTCCATGATTACTCCTTTTATTATCCGGCATCAGTATACACTCGACACTATCTTGCAAGGCCGCACTACTCAAGCAGCGTTTAGCACAGAAATGAGAACACCTAGTGATCCACCTACTCCACACGAAGCATTTTATGAGATTTTTCCTGAACTTATTATTCAAGGTCATACAAAATGTTACTAGACGATAACAATGCACCACTATAACTATAAGCACTAATAGATTGGTACTTATAGTTACACATTCTGTAAGAATAAAAGAAAATAATCAATTTTACTCCTATAAAATATAACTACAGTAGACTGCAATGGTCACCTGGAGTGGGAGATAAGGCGGCAGTTGCCCTCCCTGCCGTGGATTTTCTATGGGGGTTCAGTTTTTGGAAGTAAAACGTAACCGAAAAAAATCTTGCCGTTTTTGATGTCCAATTAATTATGCGCACATAGACAGGAAATGAAATGAAGCACGTACCTGTCAAACGGTCGTGAGTTAGGCTGACCATCGTCCTTCACACAGAGCAGTCATTGCTCGTCCAGTGTCGAAGAGAAATCGAGGCATGGACCAGCTTGTTCAAATTCATAGGAATATACATGACACGAAGCACTATTGCTATATGTAGATTTTATTTTATTTATTTTATAATACAGTATGATACATTATGCACAAGTAATTTTCCAACTAAAGATTCAGTTTTACTTTAAGTAAATCAATTTGTAATCGTTTTTATCCCTTATTGCAATCAACACCCTACCACCACCATGTTTGTTTCCATTTCTATCGCATCAATATATTTTGTATTTATCATAAAATAATTCAATATTATAAAAGCTACATGCAACTAAGTTTCAGAAAGAACAATTACATCAAAATTTATACTTTATGTGTTTAAATAAAAATTCTGACTCTTTGTACTCAAACCTCTAACATTTTGGTAGTAAATAGGTAAGTTTTCAACTCTTGCATCTTTAACCTAAGTTACGTGGTAGACCTAACTAGATTGTTAATGTTCTGGAGCGTTCTCAAAGCATACACATATGTATCTTCCTTTCCCTTTTTTCAATTTTATATAGGTAAGTACAGTTATTTTTCCCTCAATAATCAATACATAGGTAAGTACAGTTATTTTTCCATTTTATTTTTCAAGTTTGACTGAAGATATATTTCCTGTATTACGTGAGAGATTGATTAACATAAACTACCTGATTGTAATTGTAACCTAAATGCACTGTATTTAAATTTCTTATTACCTTTCTTTGTTTGATTAACATTTCCTTATCTGTATGCCTTAAAAATCGTACAATAATACCACTACCAGTACCAGAGAATGAATTATGTAATCTGTAGCAAGCATCCATCATTTCCATTATAACAGTTATTTCAATGCTCACATCACAGACTTTATAGAGTCTAATACATTTTCATTACCTTGTTTGTTAATTCCATGAACTTCCAGTGTATTGCGTCTATTATACAGGGTGGCCTAAAAGTAGGTACACACCCCTTCATTGATCAAGTGTAACTTTTTAGTTTATGGATTTATTTGCTTCGACTGTTCAGAGCTTAAGTTATACGTAAAAAGAAGTTAAGAATAAATAATAAAGAAAGTAGATCTATCTGTTTGATACCCCATCAGGATTCTGCCGCCTATAGTCGGACAATTTGTACATGCCGACCAGATGCCGCGGTCGGATTGCCGGCGCCGGACGCCGGCATCTTTCAGCGCGATTTTCGACCGCGACGAATAGTTGCCTTGGCGAGCGGTCGGCAAACAGCCGGAAATGAGCATTAAATGCGCCGGCACCGCCGTCGGAAAGTTGTCTTGCCGAGCAGTCGGCAAACAACCGTAAAGGCACAGTAAATGCGCCGGCGCCGCCGTCGAAAAGAGGCCGGCATAAGGAGTCGGCAGAGGGTCGGAAAGAGGCCTTTCCGATTGTTTTGCCGGCTCTGACGGTCGGCAACAGTCGGCAAAGAGAATTTTACTTGACGATTTTCGACCGCTTGCCGCCTCGGCAAAAGGTCGGCAACTTTGAACAAGTAGATCGTCGTGCCGCCGCGGACGGGTGCCGGCTGCCTCCGGCGGCCCGCCACCGTCGACGGCGGCAATCCCTCTTGCCGACCGCGGCGTCCTGATGGGGTAACAATAAGAAATGATATAAAATACAGTGAGCTCATCAGTACGGGACTGTATAACTACTTTTGGGCTACCCTGTGTTGATCTACCTAATCAAAACGTAGTTCTAGGTCCGCGATTGTTTAGTTTAATGTTACAATTTCTTGTGTTAATTGTTCTGCAGTGGTTAAACAAGTCTATATTGTTTCAGCTTCTCTTCTAATTAACTCGGCATTCTCATCTAACGTTTTATGCGCCAGCTCTAACGTGTTTTCAAGTTCCCGTTTTGTTTCAATATTCGATTTCTTTAGATCTGACACTTCCTGCTTTGACTCCTGTAACGACTTTAACACATCAGGGGGGAACGATGGCTCAGGGAAGAATGCTTACCTCTGGTGCGTGGGGTCCCTAGTTCAATCTCCGGACAAGTAAGGTTGTGGTGGACAACATCGTGCTCGCGGGTTTTCTCTGGATACTCCCGTTTCCTCCCACTTACTCATTCACCCAATTCTTCCATTATCATTTACTTGCTTTAATCATCGTCTCCCTTAGCCTAAAGGGCAAACGTGGGACGTTAAACTCAAAGATTTCATTTAATTTAAATACATCAGGAAGAGTTGGCAATTCTGTCTCTTGTAAAGAAGCGGATTTTAAATCCAAGCTATGGCTTCTTGTTTGATCACATGATTTGCAACTCGAAGATTGTTACATTGATTTCATGAAATCTAAATCCGCTTCTTCTAATTTAGCACATTTGAGGTAACATAACTTCAAACAGTCCGAGCACCGTAATTTAGATGGTGTTTCTTGTCTTGCAACAATCTTACTACATTGAATGAAGGAACTCTGTGACTCGATTTAAAGAAACTAACGAAACCCATTAGTTTGTGCCTAACTTGTAGAACAGTGTTGGTTGATAATACTGTTTGTTTGCATTACAGCGTAGTACGCAGCAAGTAAAATTCACGAATAAGGTCTTTTATCCGTAATTTACCGTAGTTATACATACAGGACAATAACTTACTAACTAACTAACACTATGGCCTATAGAACCCGAAGGTTCAATCCCCTGTTCACAAAAGCCCTCCACTGACTTCTATCCTTAGCCATCTGGATCCAGTTTCTACTTTGTATTCCTATTTATGCGAGATCCATCTTAATATTGTCTTCCCATCCGCCCCTAAGTCTTCCTAATGGTTATTTTCCGATTGGTCTTCCGGTTAAGACTTTGAAAGCGTTCCTGCTTTCTTCGATTCTGGCTACATGACCTGCCCACCTGAGCCTCCTAGACTTGACGATCCTAACAATAGTTGGTAAACCGTATAAATTATGTAGTTCCTCGTTATGAAGTTTCCGCCATTTCTCATTTCCATTCTTGTTGAGTCCGAATTTTAGTCTAACAAGGGAACATCTTATATTGACAGTAGCATTGCCCAATCAAATAATGCACAATCGATACAGGAGTAAAGAAAAGTGGGAAATCCAAAGTTTTACGGGCCGACACCCAGAAACACAGGAGATACAGAGGAAAGAAGGATCTAGAATCATGTGAAAATAGCGATGCAAAAGATACCTTGATACAGAAAGAACTTCAAACTGATTAAAGTAATCAAAATGATATTTACACAACAGTATAGTAAGCAAACATTGTACCCACAAACATGCTCAATAACATCATATGCAATGCAGTGTTGCCAACTGAGCACAAAATGAAGTTTTGTTATATGGTACGGAACACAAATTATAGTATTTAGCAAATCTAATTATGAGGAGAACCATGCCTGTGAAGTCCTGATCTACAGTGTCGCCAACGTTTGAAGATAGGCCTATATGAATTTCTTTATGAAGTTTTGTGTGTTGTGTTTGATATTATTCTTATTTTCCACTTGGACAAAATTGTTTTGACACTGTACTTCGTCCCTTATTTTCGTACTTCAGTAATTATATTCTTGTTTCTGGTTTCATATTTTGGTTTTAACTAGTTCGAATCATGTACTGTATGCACTCTTCTACATCCAAGATTCATATAGGAATGCATATAGGCCTATCCTCAAACGTTGGCAACACTGTACATCAAGACGTCACAGGTATTGTTCTACTCATAATTAGATTTGCTGGATGTTTTGTGTTCCGTGCCATTTGAAAAATCTTTTTGTGCTCAGTTGGCAACACTGGATTACATATGATGTTATTGAGCATGTCTGTGGGTACAATGCTTGCTTGCTATACTGTTGTGTAAATATGGTTTTGATTACTTTAATCATTTTGAAGTTCTTTCTGTGTCAGTGTATCTTTTGCATCACTATTTTCACATGATTCTAGATCCTTCTTTCCTCTGTATCTCCTGTGTTTCTGGGTGTCGGCCCGTAAAACTTTGGATTTCTCACTTTTCTTCACTCCTCTATCGATTGCGCATTATTTGATTGGGCAATGCTACTATCAATATAAGATGTTCCCTTGTCAGGATCTTGTTCTTAAATACTTTGGGTCTACGTTCTATCCTCACAGAGTAAGACAGGACAATAATCTACAATACTTAATGTGTTAAATATATTCAACAAACCCACTTATACTATAGATGATTATATTTTTCACGTTACACAATAATGTGTTGGAAACAGAGAAATAGCGTTCACTAGCTACTCATCACTGTTGCCAGAATCTACAGAATATTGAATTAAGCCTTATGAAAATTTCGTCTGTGCTATAATAATGCTTCAAAAGACAACGGCATATGATAAAAAAAATCCTTCTTCACATCACTTTACAACAGGCGTGTACCCAGAAATTTTTCTTTGGGGAAGGGTCTAACGCCGACAGATTAAACATAGTCTGGATATGATGGAACAAGCATGACTTCACCCACGGCACAAATAGTGCTTAAACACGAATTTTCTTTAAAGTTAATCTATTCTATCTATTTTACTACTTTTCTGTTTCAGATTTCCAACTATGCTATGCATAAGTGTCGAAAGTCTTACAGAACAGTAATGTCCGTCTGTTTGTCTATCCACAGGTATTAGGGCAATAACGGTAGGAATTATCAGGCGGTTTTTCTCAATCGAATCAGTGTCCGAAAAATAGATTCTATCTCCTCGTTTAGCCCTCTGTTCAAAATGGAAAGATTGATATTTACTATTTCTGGTTCCAATGTTTATTTCCATAGTGCATAAGAAACGGTAAAAGATAGCGAAAAGCTGTTTTGTTTTTCTGCAAACGATTAAGCATCTTTAGATAACACATCATGAGTGTCCACAACACTCTACCGGTATCAAGAGTGCTTTAAATTCACTATTACTTCCGGTCTTAATACTGATTTCCATAGAGTAAAGAAGAAAGATGAAGAGAATTCGTTTTTGCAATCGTCTCAGCTACTACCGGTATCTATAAGTTCTATCTGCTTCGTTAATCTTCTTTCAAGCTAGAGATGGCAGATGTCAACGGTTTTCTCTTTCAATGTTGATCACTGTAGAACAAAACCGGTAGTAGATAACGATAAACGGTTTATTGCAATCGATTGAGCGTCTGAAGAAAACCACAATTCTTAACAGTTTATCAAAACTGGAAATGGTTTATATTTATTAGTACTTCCGGGTTCAATACTTATATTTGTTGAATAAAAGCGTTAAGATATATTGAAAAGTTATTTTTTTTAAACATAAATTCAGTGCCCCAAGAATTAGTATTGTCTCTAGTTTTACCTGTTTGTTTAAACGGAAAGTGGTAAGCGGTAACGGTAAGTGGTAAGTGGTAACGGTAAGTGGAAAGTGGTAAGCGGTAACGGTAAGTGGAAAGTTTGTTTAAGCGGAAAGTGGTAACGGACAGTGGCTACCTGTTTACAACTTCCGGTTACTGCTGATCACATTATGAATCAAACGGAATAGATGACGGTAAGCAGTTTTGTTTAATTGATTTAGTGCCACAAGAATATATTTCATCTCTGATTTTATTTCTCTATTGCACCCAATAGTTATAGATGTGTTTGAATAATGAGTTCACATAGTTTGAAAGTCTACCGTTGTTTCACATTCTGAAATAACCCTCATTTGGTTTTTTAAGTGTTTCTTTCCTGTTGTGTATATTTGCATTCCATCTGGCTTTCATTCTTCTATTATATATATTTACCCTTGCTGTTACATTCTATCTACTGTGTATATTTGCAGATGGAATGCCATTGTAAAGGTCCTGTTTTAAGGATTAAAACTAAAAATAGAAATGACTGATTTTAGGTTTAGATACATGTGTTTCTTTATCATTTTTAACTACAAATGTATACAGAGTTCTTCAAAAACTATATACACACTTTTACAAGTGGCATCTGTTGACGTTTTCCGAAGTTGGATCTATTGGTGGTAGCAATATGTAGTATAATTTCTTCTCAACAGATGTCAGTGTGCTCTCATGACTGTGAAATGAACATATGACGTAATGCAGTGAATCACAATAGTCGATGCATAGTTGCCGTGTGAGAAGCTTCATCCTTGAGTTGATTTTTCCTCTGGAAAACCAAGGACAATATTATATCGTCCGAGTACAACTGAACCCATCGTATCGAAATCAAAACTTTGCATTGTGGTATAACCAGGGATAAAAGTGAAGCGCAACGCGTTGGTACGCCGTCCCCTCACCTCCAAAAACACACACAGCATCCCCCTAGTTTCGAAAGCAATACAATGGGAAAAGATGGCCAGGAGGATGGCGTGACATCATGCCGCTACCTTCGTCCCCTTACCTTTTCAGATCCAGTTAAACCCCTGCGTATAACTTGACCTGTTACAGAAACGTGAGAAACATTATGTTTATGTTGTTCGAGGGGAAATTTAGTCTTATTTTCGAGGGGAAAAAATAGTACCGGATGTACCCGATCGTGCAGAAATGTGATAGTAGACATGGATTTTGAATATAAGCGTCTGAAATATGTTGTGCGGGATTTCATTTCTGAGCCACATTTTCTCACACCACAAACCACACCCCGAACTTGACCCAGGGGCGGATCCAAGACGGACTTCTAGGGGACGGTGGGTTATAATGCTTCTACTTAGAGCCACTTTTACGAGCTCCAAACTAGGTTTCGTTTGACACACAATCATAGTCATACGTCTTGCAAATAAAATCAGAAAAATAAAAACACTGCTAAACAAGGATGTTTCGATCTCTTAGTCAAGATCCTCATCAGACGTACACTCTGATGAGGATCTTAGCTAGTCTGATAAGGATCTTGGCTACAAGATCGAAACGTCACGTGTAAATGTGTTTTTATTAAATAAGTGCACTCTTGTTCAGCAGTGTTTTTATTTTTCGGGCTTTATTTATGTATAAAATAAGAGAGTTTCCTCTTCGTGGGGGGGGGGGGGGTTAATCGCGATCGCCCCCTTTAATCCGTCCATGACTTGAACTTATTCAATCGTAATCAATCTTGTGATAGTGGGAGACTTTGACCTGCTTTATAATAATCGTGTGGATATTATGTTATGAGGGCTTTCGTTTTCGAAGGAATGAATGGTCAAAGTTTAGGGTAAGATTTTCGAAAAACCAAACCAAACAATATATCAACCAAACTCAACTGTTTTGGATGAATCTTGCCATGTTGGTTAACCTTGAGCTGCTACACAAAGGTGTGAAATATTATGATTTGCAGATTTTTGATTCTAAATGAGTGTACTTTCAAATTTCTAAATGAATTATTTAATGATAATGAAATAATAACATTAAATACGAAGTGCATTCAAGTTATAACACTTCTCTTTTTTTCTCAGCACTGGTAACAGATATAAACGTGCTATTTGTTTTAAAATATGCGAGACCTCGTTTCTAATGCGTGACAGAGATAGCAACACTGTAAAGTCAACACCGTAAAGCACAGAGAACTATAGCGGCAGCGGTGAAAATAATGACTGTTTTTGATACGATACTCATCGTTTTCTTTATTTGCGTGGTGTAACACGGCTTGAAATTCATCGCAAGTTGAGTGGGACATGTGGTGATGGTGTCATGGATGTGTCTAATGTGCATTCGTGGATAAGACAGTTCAAAATAGGTAGAATGTCGTGTGACAACTAACCAAGACAATCTAAATCTCGCACAATCTGGTCTGACGACATGATCGAGCGAGTGGAAAAAAGTTGTTTTGGAGAATCGCCGACTAAGTGTGGAACACATTGCCTCCAAAGTTGGCATTTCCGTGGGATCTGTACACTATCGTCAGACCGGCTTGTGCGAGGCCCAGATTATCTTAGTTTGTTGTCACGCGACGTTCTTCCTTCTTTGAACTGTCGCACCCACGAACGCACGTTAGACACATCCATGACACAATCATCACATGAGTGCAGGCGCGTACACTGAGAAAAAAATTGTAGGTGGCGTACTTAAAAAGATAGGTTACATGCGTAATTCCTGTAGTTTTTGGACTTAAGGTACTGTAAATTTATAACGGAAAACGCATGTTTTATAATACTTTCTGTATAAGGGTTCCATCTATACGTACTTTCCGTATGAAACAATGTAGGTGGTCAGGATTTCACATACAAATGGACGTATATAACATATAGCTGACGAAGGTAAGATAAGTATATGCAATGTGATATACGGAAAACTGTTAGATGTCAGACATCCTGCAACGGCATGATGTGACATCTAAGGGCAGTGCCTATGTAGCATACGGATAACGTATGCTCCGTACTGATTTCTATAGCAAGCAAGAGGATACCGTATATTTGTACAATATACCGGTGTCCGGAGAACGGATTTTTCTCTGTGTACTCAGAAAGTTTAGTTGGGAAGAGTTTAAGCTTTGGGGGAGGGTAAGGGGGGAGGTGGGTCCAATACTAAGTTACTCCGTCTATATAGTATTGAACGGGTATAATTCTGCACTCGAAAGACGATAAGTAATTTTAAAATACTTTCAACTATATTTTGAGAAAAAAATGATGGAACTAGATTGTTTTTAAAAGAGAAAGAGTACGGTTAAAAGGAAGTTACCATGGCCCTGTATTTTTCGACTTTTTGAGGTTTAAAATGTAGATTTCGATGAGCTACATCCAATGACACCACTTTTGATTTCTGGAACCGACTGCATCAAATTTAAATTAAGGGTTAAAAATTTAAAAAAAAAAAATGGCCCTTTGGGCAATGCAGACCAGTGACCAACTGGGATGAAATGGATGTCATTCGATTCGTGTTCACGGATATTTGATATGCCGCATTGATGAAGTGTAATATCAAATTTTCATGCTACATTAATCAATTACCTTTCAAATAAGTTTAATTTTATTGATATCGTGTACAAATGTATGTTGAGGTAGGAAGTTTGGGGGGAGTTCGCATCGGGCGATCTTCCCCTCTCTTCGCAGAAGGGGCTTCCATGGACAGACGTATACATACACAGACACACAAATTCCAATCGAAATGAAGGCATAGAAGGTTCACGAGCATTCGCTTTAACTACACATTACCTACATCATCCAGACCAACTTTGATAAATTTCCACAGATGTCATCTCGTAACGTAAGCATACATTTCTAGACGGACTCTGTATATCTAACAAAGACTCAAACATTATATTAATGAAAATTAGAAAAATTAATATAAAAAAAGAAAAGAAAATCAGAGCACGTCCTTTCATAGTTGCAAACGATGGAAAGCACATATTTGTTATGAAACATAAAAGCAAGAAGAGTAGTTACGTGGACTCTGTTGCAGGAAGATTTCCTTTTCGCAATCCTTTCTACGAGATCGTAAAAAAAGCTTGTAGTTCACACACTCATAACACAAAGAGAGACATGAATTTTGGGCGTAAATTGAAACTAAGGGGAAAAAAAGGGAAAAAATGAGTGCAGAGTTTATATGTTGCATTTTCTTTAAGGGTTTTTGGTAGCAATATTCTTGAGGTCATAAAACGGAATTTTCTGGCTAGGGTCACACTGAAATATAAAATAATCTTACAGAAAGAGAGAGGGAGAGAAAGGGAAAGAAGATAGAAGGAAAAAAGAAAGGGCGGAAGTCTTTCTGGAAGATAATGTAATATAAAAGAACAAAGGAGAATCAAGAAAAGAAGAAAAATCTGCAACATAAAAGAAAAAATCGCATTCTGGGTCGGTGAAAAGGGACCATAGCCACTCAAGAGTGCTGAGTAGAATTTTAATATCTGCATTTCATTTTTTATATAATTCTATTTGCCTGTTTTCAAATATCTTCACGATGCAACATCTTAGTTCCTTTACGAACCTCTGCTTTTCATTAATTTCTTTCTGTTTACTTTAACAAAAAACTTCACTGACGAAAAGCGTCTACTGCAAAATTCATAACATTATTCGAAATCTCATATCAGACTTCCTTCGTTATGTATATACAAGTATAGATCTTATGAAACGTCTATATCCGTTCACCTTGGTTCATCCATATCAGAGAAAAGAGCAGATTTAACAAGAACTATTTTTTCAATTGATTCAGTGCTAAAAGAGCAGATTTTTCTCCTTGCTTAAAATCCTCGATTCAAATCTCAAGATGTTGGAGAAGCTCCTCACAATCAGGCCCGTAGCCAGCCCAAAAATGTAGGGGGAGCCCGGCTGAAGTTAGGGGGGGCGATCCAACCATATGATAGTTCATCACTATATTATAGTTCTTTTGAAAACCTACTGTAAAACTTTTAGGGGGCCAGCAAAAATTTAGGGGGCAGGCCCCCCTAGATCCCCCTGGATATGGGCCTGCTACAGTAGGGAACTAATCACAGAAAAACTGGATTATATTCTGCCTAAAGTTGAGCAACTCTGGCAAATAAGCAATCATGATATCGGAAAATTACCTTAACATCCATCACAAAACTGTGTTAAACCAACAAACACCGTGTGCGTGGGTTTTCTCGGGGTTCTCTCGTTTCCTCCCACTTTCTTCATTCCACCATTTCATTCATTTCTCATAATCACCGTCTCCTTTAGCCTAACCGGCATAAGCGTGGGACGTAAAACTCAGATTTCATTTCTTTTTTTGTGTGTGTGTGTTAAAGCATTGGAAAAAAGCTGGCTACAAACATGTTCCTAATGCAACTCAAGTTACTTTGTTGATTATCTTGTTGCTGCACATTTTAGGGTATTTTTCATGTTTTTTTTTTTTTTTTTGTTAAAATAATTAATCAATTATTATTATTTAAAAAAAAAAAAAACTCACACGAAACAACTTTCCTTGGGAATGGCTTATTTGATTAGGTCCAAGCTCAGGCCGCAGAGGGCACATCTAGTGGGAGTAGGAGGAGTGATATATAAAGTGATCGAAAACGGACGCAATTATTGTCGAAGCCATAGTTTTCGGTGCCACTGAGATGAACAGTGATGCTTCTGATGCCTTTTACATTCAAATTCAGCCCCCTTAGAACTCTTAAGGTACAGTGGGAGAGAAGAAATAATAGTTACTTTTAAAAATACCGATATTAGTGTCGAATTTGTAGCTTTCAAGTTCGCTTAGATAAAGAGCGACACTCCAGGGGGAAGGGGTTAAAATTGTGACATGTAAAATAATTGAAAATGTCACCGATACTAGTATCAAATCCACAGTTTTCGGGTCCCTAAGATGATTGCTGGCACTTCTTATAATCTTCAAGTTCAGCCTTTAGTAGGAGTAACACCCCGTAGCGCACCTAGGGAGAATGAAAGGAGGTAACACATAAAATGATCGAAAATGTCTGAATTTATTGTGAACAGTGACACTCGCGATTGCGTTTAAATTCAAGTTCAGCTCCATTACTACCACTACGGGAAAGGAGGGGGGGGGGCGGAGATGGAGACATGAAAATAATAATAAATAAAAAAGACGTGATTGATATTAGCATTGAATAAATATTTTCGGGGTTCGTAAGTTGATTGGCGATACTCCCTATTTCATTTAAGGTTACATTTAAACCCCGTTACCATCCGTAAAGTAGTGGAAAGAAGTTTACATGTAAAAGTAATCGAAAACGACCGGTCGAATCTATAGTTCTCGGTGTCGCTGAGATTAATAATTACACTTCCGATAGCGTTAAATTTGAAGTTCATCCTCCCCCTGCCTTGGCATGGAGGTTGAGACTAGATAAAAATAAAATAAAATGTCTCAAATGACTGAAATTAGTGTCGAATTTATAGCTTGGCTTCATCAAGCTATTAGGTTACAATCACAATGACATTTAATTCCAAGTTTAAGCATGAACGGGCATATTCACTGGATTGGAAATTTACAGCAGGAACGCCAAGGAAGTTGCTTCCTTTTGGATGATATATATTTGGATGTATGAAGGTATATTTCAGCGTAACTTCGGAACGTCTGGAGTAATTTTAATCAAACTTGGTAGAAATACGAGGAACGGTTTTAAAGTAATATCCGTTTATAATACGGAAAAGTTTTAAAGTAATGTCTGTTTTACAATAGAAAAAACAATTTGAAAGTAATGCCCGTTTTACAATGAAAAACAGAAACAACTACTAAACATTTGATTATATTTATTGATATTAGTTTTTTTTAGGAGATTCTACATATTGTCAGCTGCTTTTTAACATAATATTCGTTGATGTTCAAACATTTCTCGTATTAGAACAAGTTTTTGTAGATTTATATCATACAAGTTTTCCAAATGAGAGCCCATTCCTTCCGGAATTTTGTAGAAAAACAGAACGTTAAGCTTGTGGAAAATTCTCTGACAACATGGAAATGGCGAACCGTCTGTTTTCACGAACCTTGATCTCAATCGCACACATAATCGCATTAGTGATTACAGAAGGCTACCCCGATCGTGGATCATCCCAGTCTTTCTTGAACAATCTCATCCAATTGCAAAATTTGCTGGGGAGCGCGGTGGCTCAGTGGTGGAGCGTTCGCCTCCGGTGCTTGGGTCCCTGGTTCGATCCCAGCTTGCGCTTTGTGGTGGACAAACACCGTGGTAGTGGGTTTTTTCGGGGTTCTCTCGTTTCCTCCCACTTTCTTCATTCCACCATTTCATTCATTTCTCATCATCACAGTCTCCTTTAGCCTAACCGGCATAAGCGTGGGACGTAAAAGTCAAAAGATTTTGCAAAGTTTGCTATTATTCTTGCCGTTTCGATCATAAACTCCACAGATTTTACGATGAATTTCTGCTGGTGTTACAGTTCTTGAGGTCAGGAATCGTATTACAGATCGCAGTGGGCCGCTCGATCTTCTTTGAACTTTTCCATCACACACCACAAAACTCTTACGGTCCCGACGCTATTCCAAAGGAGTATACTTATATTCAAAGTACCCCGATACACAGAGCGCATGCGCGAAATTACGAGCGCTCGCGCTTTACTTAGATATTGCCAAATGGATCTTACTTTTAAAATGTTCCTCGTGTAGAGACTTTTGCTGTGAGTTAATGCCATTGTCAATTGCATTCGGATAAAGTTTGTCTTTTGTTTTAAAAAGTGGGATTGTGAGTATAGCGAGGGCCTGAGAATGTCTGATCTTGTTCTCTGGAATTCGTGAAAAGACAATTTAATAATAAGTTGTATGTGTCTTCAAGTACTTTTGTGTAATTAGTATAAATAAACATTTATTCACTTATTATAATCATTTGTTTTTTGTGAATCATTTATTCACAAAAAGACAAAAACATCTCGTATAACCTTCAATCTCAAAAAATATTGTGAGAGGAATACACTCCAAGGGTGAAAGTTAGAAGGAGTAATATATAAAAATAATGCAAAACGACTAGTACTAGTGTGCAATCCGTAGTTTTCGGGATCGCTCAAATGAATAGTGACGCCCCCAATGTCATTCGAATCCAAGTTCATCCCCATCGGCATAGAGTGGTGGAAAATGAAATATTAAAATGAGATTTGTGTAGAATTCATAGTTTTCGGCCTTGGAAAAACATTTTACCTACAGGGTGCGGCAGTACCGACTAAGCAGTTTCTATCGATTACCGCGAGAGCTGTGGTGGGGGTAGGCAGTTGCACGTGGTCTGTCTTTGTTCAGTTGTTGATCCCATTTCAGTAGCTAATATGGTCTGGACCGGTGCACATCGTGGTTTTGGCGTTCGCGCTTATTATGAAAACAACAGATCTGTGATCGCTACACAACGAGCTTTTCGGCGACAGTTCAACATTCCACGCAACAATGCCGTTCCTACTGCAAACACAATGCAATCCAGAATGGACGAGATTGTTGAATAACATGGACTGGGGGACTTGTGGTTCCAACAGGATGGGGCTACTGCTCACACAGCTTGAATTTCACTTGATGTTTTGAGAGAAATCTTTCCGGGACGCCTCGTCCCTTTGAGGGGTGATGTGGAGTGGCCTGCGCGGTCACCAGATTTGTGCATTTGTGACTACTTTCTTTGGCGATATCTGAAGGAAAAGGTTTTTAAAAGCTGCCCTCACACCCTACCAGAGTTAAAACAGCGGATTATTGACGAAGTGAATGCCATATCCCGCGATATGTGTGCAAGAGCTGCTCGAAACTTCAGGGATCGCCTACAACAATGTATTGATGCTAACGGCCGCCATCTTGAGGACATTATTTTGAAAACTAAATGAATGTAAAATGGTATACTGTGCTAATTTAGAAAATAAAAACACTTTTCTCTATATATCCAGATTTACTTTTTATTGCTTAGTTGGTTCTGCCGCACCCTGTATTTGAAATTCCTTTTGGAAGATAGATAGTGCCTACTTTAATCTGTTGTTTTTTTAATACCAAATCAGTTTGATTAAATGTGTAATCAGACGGGGTAGGATGTTTCATTATTTATGTTAAAAGTATAGTATATTCTGTATTTTTATTATTACAGTTTAATTGAAATACATACTCGCAAAGAGAAGTAAGGGGATTCAAATATTTTCCATTAACGTATTTTCTCCCCATGCAAAGAAAGGGCATATCAGCTAGTATACATATATTGGGTATTCTAAAAATGGCACCCATGGACGTCCTCTTTACGCCCAGGTATACAGTGGATAAAATGGGCTTCAATCCTGCTTTACACTGGATAAAACTGCAAACTAAGATTTAGCCCCTCCCTTGATCATATCCTGGATCCACCACTATATATATATATATATATGGCATGGGGGTCGATGTTTGTGTGTGTGTGTTTCAGAATTTTTATTTATTGTTGGCATAAAAATATTGGTTTCAATATTCTTGAAGATCTGCGTGACCTTTCTTTTGTTATCTCTTCTCTGGTGGTCTTTGAGATCCTTCACTCATCGTCCAGAAATTCTTGGTAGTTGATGGAAAAAGTTTATAAAGAGAACTGAACGCTGTAGGGCACCCGCACCGCACCGTGCTGCTGCGTATTGGAAATGGCTTTCTCTCACGTGACCCCCTTCCACGAAATAACCCGAGAGAGTCTTCAACAAGGAAACCGTGGAAAACCGACTGAAAAATCTCGAAAGAGATACGATGAAGTGTAGAAGAAAGGAGGAAGAAAGGAAAGGGGGAAAGAGATTTCTGCTCGAAGAAACTAGCTCTTGTCCTCTTGCCCCCCCCCCCTGCCCCCTCCCCTTCTAGGTAGAAACAGTTAATCGAAGTACCTTCTTGGGATATTGAAAATAAATTGAGTTTGAAGACCTGAGAATGCCTTCGAGAGTTCTTCACAGTACATATAAAAGTAACGCTATATACAAGACAGACCTGACAAAAAGTAATAAAAATAAAATGTGAAGCCAGCTATTTTTTTTTCATATGCGTATTGTACTCACAACAAAGCGCTATCCCTTCTTACTCTCTACTTTTCATATATATACACAGAAGTATTTATTTTAGAAGTGTGTAAACAAGATGATTGGAAAAGAATGCTGACTTGTTTATTGTGGATATCCTACCGACGTATAAAGCTGACACAATGAGAAATTCTTTCTCGGTATAACGTCTTATAATAAATCAGGATTTCTCCAGGACAATCTTGGCTTTTGACTCTCTTAGTACCAGTCAATTCTTATCGAGGACCCTGCCGTTACTATTTTGTTCAGCGTATTAATTTTCAGCGTTCAGCGTTTTTGGAAGATATACTTCATACGAAGAGGAAATGAAATATTTCAGTTTAACGTAACACGATTATGCCATTTAGGCTAAGGGAGACGATGATTAAGAGTCTTCATCCTGGCAAAATTAAAATACCGCTAATTTTACAGTAATTATGTAATATCTTCAAATAGATAAAAGATAATTGAAATATGGAACAAGAGCGCCCTAGACAATATTATTTTGCGTGAGATACCGTTATCATAAGTCACCTAGTGGCTTTCACTTTTTAAGCTGTTTAGAAACGCAAAAATAAATGCCGATTTTCAAAATGGCTCAAAATCGAAAGCAGATAAGTGAGTCGTGATAACGGTATCTCATCTAAAATAATATTGTCTAGGGCGCTCTTGTTCCACATTTCGATTATCTTTTATCTATTTGAAGATATCACATAGTTACTGTAAAATTAGCGGTATTTTAATTTCGCCGGGATGAAGACTCTTAAGGCAAGTTAATGATGTTGAAAGAATTGGCGGAATGAGAATGTGGGAGGAAACGGAAGTAATCCGAGAAAACCCATGGACACAATATTGTCCAATACAAATTTACTTCGGCAGAGATCGAACCGTGGACCCCACACACCAGAGGTAAGCATTCTATCACTGAGCCACCTTGCTCCTTTACTTCAAACGATACCGTGGTCTATATAAACGAGGATGTTCCAAAAAGTTACAGCAAATTTACAGTGTAACGTAAAGAGTATATAATAGACATTTAGTTGAATCACGATGGCGAACGGTGACAACGCCAGAGCGGGTAATGAGGCGGGGGCCACTGATGACTAAGTCTGCCCCTGACTACCGCCTAGACACGTGGTATTGTTATAGAGCACAAGTAGTATATATATATATATATATATATATATATATATATATATATATATATATATATATATATATATATATATATATATATATATATATATATATATATAGTTCTTTTGTATATAAAAAATCGATATACAAAAGGGTAAGAAATAAATACCCCTACCTTTTCTTCCCATACAATTAAAGCTGGCCACTGTGAGAGACTCTGCAACAATTTGTTTAACTTCAATACCTTGCACTTTTAAACGTGTTTTTTCTGTTTTGTTATTGTCACAACTTAACGGATTTAGAAGAGTGGCCATATATTTTCTGATGTAGGTTGTATTGATATTTTGACCAGTTGCCCGTTTGCACAGGGTCATCATAGAGAGTTGAGATTTGTTCTATCTTCTCTTATTTAACAATAGCTTTCATACAATATGCTACTTGACCCCCGGTTTCATTTGCCAATTTTGAGTTGAGTTGAGTTGATTTTGAGTTGAACGTCCCTTTTCAACAGCGAGGCTATATGAGACGTGGACCTACTGATTAACGTGGAATCCGAACCACATGAGAGAGCTCCTCCGTGGCTAAGCGGTTAGCGTATGCGCCTTTGGCGCTGGAGACCCGGGTTCGATTCCCGGCGGGAGCTCATGTGGTTCGGATTCCACGTTAATCAGTAGGTCCACGTCTCATATAGCCTCGCTGCTGAACGGGACGATAAACTCAAAATCAACTCAACCCGAACCACATGAGCTCCCGCCGGGAATCGAACCCGGGTCTCCCGCATCAAAGGCGCGTACGCTAACCGCTTAGCCACAGAGGAGCTCATTGCCAATTTTGAGTTGGACCCCGCCTGGGACCCTGCGAGTGCCCCGGGGGCAACATTTTTTTCATTCAAAAGGTGGTGGGCTTCCAACACTACTTTGATATGTATTCGCTGAGTTTTCTTACCTGACCGTTTCCGAAAAATCTGACCCGGAAGCTGACTTTGTAATGTATAGTATGGAGCTCAATTTCGAACTTTTCACGCTTATATCTCTGCAACGGTTGCGATCGAGGATGTATCACTTTTCGTGTTATGTTCTTTTGGGACAAGGTATCCAACGACCATAGTCTCGACTCGAAGTCAGAGTTGCACTTGGATAGGTTCCCTCGTTAGTTAAGTTAGCCTAAAGGTAGCTAACTTAAGCTACACTTGTTGAAGCTAATGTAATCTAACAAGAGTTCGCTAACTAAAGTTAATATAAATTAATTATAACTAAACTACGTCAAGTTTAACTGAACTGTATTATTATTTACCTGAAATTACCTTAAGGTACACCTACCCGATATAACTTGAGCTAAACTTTACCAAACCGAATATAATCTAACTCTATTTTAAGCTAAACTAAAGTAACCGAAGGTACTCACTACAATTATCAAAATTAGTCAAACCGGGAATAGAGTAAGGCATACTTAACAGAGTATAGCTAACGTAAGCTAAGCTATAAGGTTGGCCTCCAATTTTTCTTAGTAAATATATCTTTATGTTCTCGAAACAAACTTTTTTTCGAAATATTCAATAACAAATGAAAAACAAACGATTAATTTAGGTATTTAATGAAAATTTGTATTTTCAGAGACCAGGGTGAAGTTACAGGTAGCCACACCCAGGCCAGTAGCCAGCCCAAAAATGTAGGGGGAGCCCGGTAGAAATTGGGGGGGGCTGATCCAACCATATTATAGTTCATTTGCAAGCCTATCGTGAAAATTTTAGGGGGACCAGGTCCTCCTAGACCGCCCGTGGATACGGGCCTGGCCACACCCCAACCTTATTTTGTAAATACGTCTTTATGTTTATAGATACAAGCGACTGTTTTCTTCAAAACAATCAATCACAGACGAAAAAAAGATTGGCTTGGGTTTTGAATCAAAATTTGAAAGTGAGGGGCCAACTTCACACATATAAAGAAAGAAATGGATGTTTATTTAACAGTACATATCCAACAAATTGTTTTTTTGTAAGAATACATCTTTTTTTCTTTTTAATAATTATGAAAAACCAGTAGTGTTCTCAGACTTTTGACAGTGACTGTATACACTTTGTATGGTTGAATATTATGACTGAATAAAATATCAATTTTAATAATTGTTCTCACATACCTCTGTTCACCACACAATTAGCTCTTTCTGTTGTTTTATTAAATATCATATGAGTCGACTTTTATATTTCCTTTCTACTGTTTTAACACTATATATTGTTATTGTCTATATTTATAAACAAGACTCTGTGCTTCTTTACGACAACTACTACATACAAGCAGAAGACGGACATTATCATCGTGTCCAGTAAAACGTGATTGAAGAGGAAAACTAGCACCACCGCTGTCCAGGCCCGTATCCAGGAAGGGTCTAGGGGGTCCGGCCCCCCTAAATTTTTGCTGGCCCCCTAAAAGTTTTACAGTAGGCTTGCAAAAGAACTATAATATGGTGATGAACTATCATATGGTTGGATCGGGCCCCCCCTAACTTGAGCCGGGCCCCCTACATTTTTGGACTGGCTACGGGCCTGCCACTGTCCATGAAGAGTTAATAAAACACATTGCAGGACCTCCATCGGCATCGATTTCAATTGGTCAAATCCCTTTCTTAGCTTGCCTGGAGTTCTAAGAGATCTAACCTAACACAAACTTCTTAGTTTGCCTGAAGCTTGATGTTTCTTGCCAACCTAGCTTGCCTGGAGCTCTTGTGGTAACTTAATTGTTCCCCTTGCTTGCTTGGAGCACTGGAAGATCTCAACCCTCAACTATTTATCTTGCCTGGAGCTCTGGAGTATCCTTCCCTTGGCTGCCTGGGTCTAAGGACGCCCATTTACCCAACAAGAATCTATATAGAGAACG
The DNA here is from genome assembly GCF_964235325.1 of Thermobia domestica. Classification (NCBI taxonomy): domain Eukaryota; kingdom Metazoa; phylum Arthropoda; class Insecta; order Zygentoma; family Lepismatidae; genus Thermobia; species Thermobia domestica. The sequence goes on along the minus strand of NW_027655965.1, from coordinate 105,872 downwards.
TTGTATTGGTCTTCGGACCTCAATTATAGTGAATTGTGTTATATTTCTATATAACACAACTTTTACGATAAAAGGTTGTGGAAGAAGGTCCACATTCCCGCGTTCTAATTACTCTATCTATTGCCTAAGCAAGGCAATTGAACAATAAATAGTTCTTCTAATATCAGAATGCATTACTCTTTCTTCCCTTTTTCGTTACCGTTTTCCATTTCAAATTACAACTATCAGTTCGGTAAGAGTATAACAGAACAAACCATGAAATGGACTGTGCATTGACTTTTAATGCTCTTCTGTTCTGATGATAGGCCTAAGTAAAATAATGCAAAAAAACTACTCATACTTTTCCTTTCAACAACTTCTTCAACAAATAACACCATATACATGGAAATCAGCGATAAAAATAAGCAATAAAATTTTACTAGCTCAAGAAAAAAACCTCCTAGCCTACATCTCATAATAGAAACCATTTACTTACCTTATTTGCATTTGCATTTGGTTGTTTGCATATCTGATGTAAATATACCAAGAGTGACTCCACAAAATAAACGCAAGACCTCGTAAGATAGATAATAAATCCACCTTTGATTACCAAAATACTAAATTAAGTCTTAAATTTAACGTTCCACGTTAGTCCCTTTAAACTAAAAGAGGCATATGATTAACTAAATTGAATCATTATGAACACATTGATGGAATTATAATTTGAGATGAAACGGGAGTACTCCGAGAAAACTGACAAGATATTGTCTACCAAAACCCCACATGATTCTATAGTGAAACCAGGGCTCTTTTGCACTAGACCGAGTCATCGTGTCCCAGCTTGTTGTTTATGTTCCTTAAAACAGAAATACACCAAATTGAAGCATTTTGTACACTCACCGTCGGAAAAGAGGGTATATTGCTTCAAATCTGTATAAATTATATCCCGAATTGGTAAGGTAAAACACACTGGTTATTTAATTTATGCTGAAAAATGGATATACTTTGCACAAGATAATACCTTTGGAAAGAGATATACCAAGTTTTACCTCCGGTGTGAAGAAAGTTGCTCCCAGGAAGTCACGATTGTTGCTGGATATGATTACGGAGGTAAGTTGCTGGTGCGTAACATGGACAAAAACGTGAAGATGAATGTCACCTCCTTCTAAGAATCCCTCACGATTCGAATCTATCAGAAAGATTCCTCATTTGTAAGGAACCAAGAAGAAAAAAATGCTGATCCTCATGGACAAAACGTCCACAAATTCCAACCAATTTTTCTCATGACGTGAAGTAAGGAACGGAAATTCATGTTTTGCCCTTCATGACATTTCTGTCCAAAGCTCTGGCGCTATAGTTTTCTGCACATTTGGACTCAAAATGACGTAAATAAGTAGATATATATATTTTCACTTTGGGCTGTAGGATATGGGGCAATTGCCCCTAAGTTTTGTATATATATAAAAGCTCACAATTTCATTTCATTTTCATTTCAATTTAAACCTCAATAACTCAGACCCTAATTAAGCTAAGAAGATAATTTTGGTATCTATGTATTTCTGAAGGACGACGTTTTCCGCCGATTGCATTTTATGTATGTGGGGTGTACCATGAGGACAGGTTAGGGTATTACGTTTTTTTTTTTTTTTGAATCAGAATTTTGGGGATGGTATTCCTTTCCCCTTAGAGTACACTCACAAATGCATATCGGCGGAAAGCTTCATCCTTCAGGAACACATTTCTACTAAAATTATCTTCCTAACTTAATTAGGGTCTGCGTTATTGAGGTTTAAATTGAGTCACATTAAGGAGCGACCAGAATATGACTATTTCACACCATTAGGCGGTTCAATGACCGTAACTCTGTAACGAACCATTTCCCGACATATGGTCATATGAACGATTTTGCTTGTTTAGCCATAAGGAATCCACCCCTAAAATTTTGCCGTATCTTTTTGTTACACCCTGTAGATATATATATATATATATATATATATGTGTGTGTGTGTGTGTGTGTGTAAATGAAAGTCACTATTTTCACTATTGAACCACGTGACCAATCTCGATGTAATTTGCCACATAGATGACGTTCTGGCCTGGAATGATTTTAATCATTTCACTTTTACGATGTAACTTAGGGGAGGGGGAGATTGATATAAAAATAAATAAAACTTAATAACTCTTGAACCACGAGACCGATCTCGATCCAATTTGCTACATAGATGAGGTTCGGGCCTGGCATAGCTTTTATCACTTCATTTTGACAGTTCAACTTAGGGGAGGGAGAGGTTATTCAAAAATTATCGAAAATAACCGATATTAATTAGTGCCGAATCCACAGTTTTCGGGCTCGCTAAGATGAACAATGCCGTTTAAATGCAGCCCTACAACTTGGGTACCAGAGAGAGTGATATATAAAAATGATCGAAAATGGCCGATTTTAGTGTTGGATCCATAGTTTTCGCAGTCATTGAGTTGAACAGTAGCACATCCTATGCCATTTATCCGAATTCAGCACTTTGTCAATAAAATGAAACGTATTCTCCCCGTGCGAAGTACGTGTATTCTGGTAGCATTAGATATACCACAAATTTTGGATAAATTGACTCTAATTTGGGTTATCATTAAATGTTGAGAAATGCAATGCAATGTAGCCTAAAAGGAAACAAATTGCTTGAAATTTAAACGTATAGTGTGCTTTAATGTTCCATACGTTTAAATTCCAAGGAATTTGTTTCCTTTTAGGCGACATTGCATTGTATTTCTCAACATTTAATGATAGCTTATTAATTCTGTATATTGTTTGTGAAATCTATTGGTACAATATTGCAAACTAATGTATTTTCTTTTCAAGTATGTGAATTGATAAACTCTTAAATCGTATGCATACATAAGCGTTTGTGGCTTTACGTTTGAACTCTATGGAACACTGGAATAAACTACAGTACATAGGACATTTTTGTAATGTACACGATGTCCGCGTTCACGGAGATAGGAGGGTAAACATTTACGTAGGATTGTGAATAATTAACTGACGTTTGCAAAAAAGAATATCGTGATTAATGATACCAAACGCCTTACTGAAATATGTATAAATTGTGTCAACTTGCTTTAATGATTACACTGGCCGACTTCAGTTTAGTTACAGAAAAGAAAACCTCTGATTCTGTCTACTTTCAGAAGCTGAATTCGAAATTGATAGCCGTTTTACTACATTAGCTCGTATTTTGGCGTTACGCATTGTTGCCAATTGTCATCGAAGTAACCGGTCTGACAATGCTACTTGAGTAAGAAATAAATTAAATTTCACTCAGCGACAGATAGGACCTCCCTTGTTGTTGGCATTTATTTATTTATTTATATATCGACACAATAGGCATTACTGCCCAATTACAGTGTCTACATATAATACATAATTTTAATGTTGATACAATTGAAATTGCTTAATATGATACATAATTACATAATTACAAAATTTAGTACAAAGTTTTGAGTTAAAATAATACAGTTTACTTGATTTTTTTTTTTTACAAAATACGCAGTATTACTCTTTTGAACAACTTTTCACAACTATTAAATATATCTATAACTTCATAATCCTTACTGATTTTATTGTATGTAGCACAAATTCTCCATGTAGGTGACATATGCAGTGCATTTATACGTGCCTTCCTGCAGTACAACAGGCCACTATTTCCCTTGCGTGTTTTGAGGGTTGGAACCTGTACCATTATTTTTGTAATTATGTCTGTACAGTCTATTTTGTTGTGCAAAAGTCTGTGCAAAAAAATGAGGTCATTCAACGTCCGTCTCGGGGATGATTGAAATGCTTGACACTTGTGTTCCTCCCCCTCCTTTGTTTGTTTGTTTTTAGACCACTGAAACCGGTTTTAAAAAAATGGGTGTAAAAAAAAAAACTCTTTCCAGCCTTAGAACAAAGTAGACATAAACAAAGTGAAATGTATTACTCCGCGTCTCACACGTGCTCCGGCAGCCAGAGACGTGAACAGCAAGATCGTCTGCTAGCTTACTGTCGTCGCATAATTTCCACAATGCTAAGGCTATAGTTGGTTGGTAAATAATTAACGCACTGACACTACATTGGGAATATGTATTTTCTTAAATTCTTATATAAACGAGCTTACCGCTGTTCCTGTGTCCTCTTTTGTGTTTTATAACACGAGACGAAAATGGATTATTGTCACATATCGTCGCCACGAAACTCTGCATTCTGCTATAATTTGAAATGAGTGGCGTAGGCGCGCGAACGCATACGCATGCGCAGTAAATACTATATGTCCAAATACGCGTGAGGTTGAAATAAAGCTACATCTGTTGTTAAATATTATATATATTGCGTTTATTATCACAAAATGCAGGATAAATTCAGATATCTTTATTTGAAATTATTATTTTAGTAGGGATTATATTGCGGTAGGATACTAGTGCAGTGAGTTCAACAACCAGTCACTGGTCATCGACCCACTGGTAGTCAGGTGGGTTTGTTTACATCTACTTTTTTCTAAGGCTGGAAAGAGTATATGTGGCAACAATGAGCGGCACGGTGACGCGGATGAAAAAAGCGCCGACTGCGCCGTTATTGCGTGGCTCAGTCTTGCTCTTATGCATTGCAGTAATTTCTCAAGTGTATAAGTATTTTGTCGGGAGAATTTACTTGGAATTTTTACGTCAGTAACTTCAGTTTTATTTTACTGTATTTTTAGAACTGTTTGCCTATGTTTTCAGTATATTTTAGTGATTTTATGGAATAAGTGGTCTAAAAACAAACTTGCTCTAAGTTTCGTTTTCCTGTGCAAAATGTCAAGTTCTTCCCGCAGAGGATGTAAAAAACTCACCGGACAGATTTTGTTATATCTGTGGCGTATTTATGGTTAATTCGCAGATTAGATAGATAAATGATACGTTAGGAAAGCATATTATTTTTATTTTGGCTGCAAGATCGGTGATCAAGAAAAAAGCTGGACCCCTCATGTGTGTTGTTTGATGTGTTATGCGACTCTCACTGCCTGGCTTTAAAGGAACTAAACGAAGGATGCCTTTTGCTGTTATGGAGAGAACCCCGGAATCATTATGATGATTGCTATTTCTGTATGACGAATACAGCAGGAAGTAACAAAAAGAAACAACGTGCCATCGAATACCCAAACTTGCAATCCGCGATCAGACCAGTGCCCTATGGAGAAAATTTACCTGTACCTACTCCTCCGAAAGATTGGGAAACTATCGATATTACAGCGCCTACAGGAAGCGATGAGGACACCAACTGAATATCTGCGGATGAAGATCCGAGAGACAGTTCCTTCCACGTAAAGGATGAGCCTCACTTCATCCTACAACATGAGTTGAATGATTTAGTGAAAGAGTTGGAAATGGAAATAATGGAAATAAGCTGCCATCTATTCTTGTGGCACACTCTGTTTCGATGAAAAAGACTTACGAGAATCTCGCACTCATTTTAAATCGTATTAACTACAAAGAATATGGTTGGCAAATTTGCTGATATTTGAAAGTTATTGCAATATTACTTGGTCTGCAAGGTGGATTTACAAAATACTGTTTTTTTGTGTGTGTCTTTGTGACTCAAGAGCTACAGGAAAACATTTTTCGCAAAAAGAGTGGCTCCCCAGACAGACACTTAAGCCCGGTACCAACAGTGTCAAGTATGAGCCTCTGATCGATTCAGCCAAGGTGCTGCTTCCACCTCTTCATATTAAGTTGAGCCTCATGAAGAATTTCGTAAAAGCTATGGACAAAGAAGGTGAAGGATTTAAGTATCTTAGACAGTGTTTTCCAAAACTAAGTGATGGTAAATTAAAAGAAGGAGTTTTCACAGGACCTGATATTCGCAAACTTATCCATGACAAATTGTTTGAACAGAGTTTAAACGACAAAGAGTTAAATGCCTGGCGTGCTTTTGTTCAAGTTGTAAAAGGTCTTTTGGACAAAACTAAAGCTCAAAATTACGAGGCTCTGGTGTAGCAACTTCTGGTCGCATATGAAGCTCTGGGGTGTCGCATGTTTTGGAAAATCCACTTTCTGCACTCCCACCTCAACTTCTTTCCAGAAAATCTTGCAGATGTAAGCGACGAAATGGGAGAACGGTTTCACCAGGATATAAGAACGATGGAAACTCGATATCAAGGACGTTGGGACCCTGCAATGGTGTGGGAATATTGCTGGTCGGTGAAGAGAGAGAACCCAACATTTCATAAAAGAAAAAAGTAAAGCAGATTGTGTTATTCGCAGCTCTAAACATTAGACTTTATAAATTACTCCGTGTATGTAAATGCTATTAGGCCTACGCTAACAGAATATATATATATATATATAGTTCTTTAGTGCTAATACACAAACAGAATATATAGTTTATTAACTGGTTTTATTCAATAAATTAATTTTAAGAATTTTTAAAACTGAATGTCGTTCTTGACCAACTGTCGAAATGAAGTTGATTCCCTTTCGGCACTCAAACAGCTCATTGGCCAGTACACTTCATGATAGCTCATTTTCCCTATTATGGTAAATCTAGCAACTATGCGTTACACAAAAATGCGAGCTAATGTAGTAAAATGGATATCATATTCATATTCAGGGACCTAAAATTAGTCAGAATCAGTGAGTTTTGTTTCTGTAACTTTTCAAAAGTTCAAAAACGTCGGCCTGTGTTATCAATTTATGTTGCTAACCAGGCCCGTATCCACGGGGGGCTAGAGTGGGCCGCTTTCCTAAATTTTTGCTGCCCCCCTAACAGTTTCACGGTAGACTTGCAAATGAACTATAATATGGTGATGAACTATACTAATTTTGGATCCGGACCCTAATTTCTACCGAGCCCTCCTACATTTTTGGGCTGGCTTCCGTCGGCAAGATTCGTTTCGGTTGATCTTCTGGGTAGAAAACCATGCTGACTTTGAGAAATAGTTGCATAAAACTGGGAACGTATTTCTTGGCTTAAAAAATAATTTGAAATATTTAAGCGGTTGTAGAGACTATAAATATTGATCTATGAATGTTTATATCGATATCATTCCTGCTGGGTTTGGGAATTGGACAAATATTAGCAAATTTTCAGCTCAATTGAAAGTGTGAACTAGCTAATGACTTACTAAATATAACCTGTAACGGGTATTTAAGTAACCGGGAGCAACTCTTAATGATATATGGGGGAATTGCATCAGGTCTTGGGGAGGTTCGAGGCCTAAGCTCCTTGATATTATCTACGATTATGGATGTGTTCATTTTAATAAATAATAAAAGTAATGAAAATAGTCTGACCTACCTTTCCGAAATTCGTGAGTCCTCCATGGTCTTGAAAGTGTCCGGGTGCATCCACTGTGGAGCAGTCTGCCCTACCACAGAGCAAAATCATTAATAAATTGCAACGAATGAATTGTATATTACGTAGCATCATTGTTATTTACAGTACGAGTTAAATTGTGTGTATTCTGTAATGTTACGAGGCAGCGATATTTCGGGAAACAGATACAATATAAATAGTTCAACTTGATTTCTTTCTTTCTAATAATAAGACGAATTCCACAAAATACTAATAGAACAAATTCCACAAAATACTACAACACGAATACATATACCTATATTCAACATATTAATTAGGTGTATGATACTTCATTCGTTCTCTTGACAACTATTAGTAAACAATGCGTGTGTATATCTTAATTACAACACCATAATTATGATTGACATTAATGTATAGGAGGGAGCGTCCTCACTGATATAGGAATTAGATTTCTCGGCTCTAGAGAAATAGTTGCGCGTGCTGCGCTTCTTGGAAATGGGAAGTGTAAAGAATTCTCGAATTCCTGGGCGACCAAAGTCATCGACTACGGCCGAAAAACAGCTTGACGGTACATTATTCTTCGATGAAAATCCTCACCTGAGCACCCATAAAGGTGCTCAACAACATGATGGTTCCTAGTGTCCATTTCCAAGTCTTGCGGTAGCGTCTCCCGCTCAGTTTCCTGGGTTCCAATCCCGGAAAAGAAGTCCTCGTCGGCCTGGAGCATCTATCTCTCCTCATGGTAGAGCATCTGTCTCGGTTGACGGGCCTCGAACTCGTGTCTATGTCCCTCTCTATTCTCATGGTGTTGGGATGCGTCGATATGTCTACTTGTAAGTGTTTATCCATTAACACTAGTACACACACTCTGTACGTAATCCTTAATTTGTTCACGTAGGGCTTGGGGACATAAAAGTTATTAACCATCAGCTGATGTTGCGCACAATCAGAAATGAACTGCCGAATGACGGCCTAGGTATATATGGAAATGTTAGCTCGTTACGTATGGAGGATTACGTCACTCGGTTAGCACACTGTCTGGTCAAAAGGAAGGAAGTGTCCTGGGACCTGTATGCTAGGCACCATCCTGTCATTTGCCTTCAATGAATGAGGAAAACACAGGAACACCTCACTCAGGATAGTAGGCTTGGAAAAGATTTTACACTTTTTCGATCGTGTGTCCCCACCGGTAATCGAACCGGGGCCCGTTCGCATCAAAGGCCAGAGGGTTTGCGACTGCGCTAAGCGAGGCCATTACGTCCTCATTGAAGATGGTGTCATGAAATCAATAAACACTGTGTAGTAACATGGAAAAGAATTGCTCAAGATAGATTATTCTGGAGAAGAGTTCAAGATAGTATATTATGATTAACTTATATTCATATAAATAACAGTAATCGTAATTATACTTGTTCACTATCTCATCCTGGACCACGGCACCAATTTTGATGATTTTTGGTAAAGTCAGTGACAAAAGTTCTTTCCGTTGGTAAAATTTATTTTGAGAATAAGGGTGGTATAGCTGGAACGTATAGAAAATTACATTCTTTTTAAATTGCTGAAAACTGTACTCAAATTCTGAACATACTTGTAGTTAAGAAAATAATTTCATCAAACGGAAATAGCTTTTGATGCTGATTGTATCCTCGTCGCCAAAAGTGCCTTTACATCGCCGTGACGGGTATGTGACAGCGCAGTACATTAAAGAAGGGATGGTTGCATAAGAATTTGTGATTAATTTTGAATAGTTTTTATTTTGACTAGGAAAATAAAGTAGGTATAGGGAGTAAAGACACAGATTTGAAGCATCAGTGCACTGTCATCTCTGAAAAGATTCGTATTATTGCCTTATATGTTAAGTTAAACACCACAACATCTGTCACTGATAGCGTAGATCATCTTACTTTTTAAAATTGCCTCTGTAGCCTATTTGTCCATACATTAATCTCCAGACATGATGTATAGAGAGGAGAAAGAAAGAGATACAACATCTGTAAGATTTATGTAATTCACTAAGGCACTATAGGAAACGACTAAGCTAATTACTGCTACTAGCGCTTTTTAATCTTCAGGGATTTACTACATGTTCGCAAAACATTATTCTAAGTCCTAAATCTGTGCGTGAATTATTTCATTCGCCTCACTGTAATTATTTTAGAATGGAAACTGATTACGCTGAACGTGAAAATGTTTCTCGTAAAGCAAGGGCCGTAATAAATGTAAATAAGGTTCTCATTATTATATAAAACACGTAAGTATTTATTCCGTGTATAGAATAATATAATACAGTAACTAAGCAACATCATAATCACTAACGCCCGCAGGATTTTTTTCAACGGGTGGAGGGGAAGTCCGATATAGAATGTTTCGTTTTATTCCCTATATATATTAACAGTCATAACATTTATCATTGATAGCGTATATCGTCTTTCGCTACTGTAGCTTATTAGTCAGAACATTCATCTCCAGACATGATGTCGAGAGAATAGAAAGAAATAGATATGAACAGTGGTGTAACTAATTTTACTGCGCCCTGGATCGATCGATCATCGATTTACTCATACTCCCCCAGGCCCTCTGCCACAGGTATTTCAGCTGCTGCGTTATATATATGGTTCCATGTCAGAAGGGCCAAACAAAAGGGCAAAGACAGAGAGACCCGAGTCAAAAGGGCCCTGCGTCAAATGGGCCCGGGTCGAGATGGCACCTTCGTTACAAAAGGGCCCGAGTCAAAAGATCTCCGCAACAACAGGGCACGAGTCAAAAGACCCTGCGTCAAACGGGCTCGGATCAAAAGGGCCCGAATCAAAACGCCCCTCATAAAAAGGACCCGGGTCGAAAGGTCTCCGCAACAAAAGGGCCCGAGTCAAAAGGCCCCGAATCAAAACGATCCTCATAAAAAAGCCCGAGTCAAAAGGGACTCCGCTACAAAAGAGCCAGAGTCAAACGACCCTGCGTCAAAAGGGACCGAGTCAAAAGTGCCCGAATCAAAACGCCCCTCATAAAAAGAGCCATAGTCAAAGGAGCCCACGAGAAAAGGATCCGAGTCAAAGGCCCTGCGTCAAATGAGCCCGGGTCAAAAGGGGCTCTGCCACAAAAGGGTCCGTGTGAAAACGACCCCACATCAAAAAGGCCCGGGTCAACAGGTCTCCACAACATAAGTCCCGAGTCAAAAGGGCCCGAATCAAAACGCCCGTCATAAAAAGGAGCAGAGTCAAAAGGGGCCCCGCTACGAAAGGGCCCGAGTCAAACGGCCGTAAGTCAAAAGGTCGCTGATTAAAGAGGCCCTAGTCAAAAGGGGCCAAATCAAAATGCACCTCATAAAAAGAGCCCGGGTCAAAAGAGTTCTACGACAAAGTTACCTGAGTCAAAAGACCCTGCGTCAAACGGACCCGGGTCAAATAAAGCCGGAGTCAAACGGCCCCGCGTCTTAAGGGCCCGGGTCGAAAGGTCTCCTCAACAAAAGGGCCCGAGCCAGAAGGCCCGAATCAAAACGCTCCTCATCAAAAGGGCCATAGTCAAAAGAGTCTCACGACAAAAGACCCGAGTCAAAAGGACCTGCATTAAACGCGCCTGCGTCGAAATGGGCCCCGCTACAAAAGGGCCCGAGTGAAATCGGCCCCACATCAAAAGGGACCTGTTCAAAAGGTCTCCACAACAAAAGGGCCCGAATCATAATGCCCCTCATAAAAAGGAGCCGAGTCCAAAGGGATCCCCCTACTAAAGTGCCCGAGTCAAACGGCCGTGCGTCAAAAGGGTGCTGGTTTAAAGGGCTGGAGTCAAAAGGGGCCGACTCAAAACGCCCTCATAAAAAGAACCCAAGTCAAAAGTGTTCCACGACAAAGGGACCCGAGTCAAAAGGCCCTGCGTCAAATGGACCCGGGTCAAATAAAGCCGGAGTCAAACGGGCCCGCGTCGAAAGGGCCCGGGTCGGAATGTCTCCGCAACAAAAGGGCCTGAGAATCGTTTGTTAACACAACGCAAAAATTTGAGATTTAGATAGCGATAATAAACATAACAATTATAATGATGTCTGCAGAATTTTTGTGTATACTGGTACGAAATGACAACCAACGTCAGTAACAGAGGCGACTCTTGAGGGAAGTGACATTGGTAAAAATTAACATTTTACGAACGCAATCCACAAGAAGTTAACTGCACAAATGTATGATGGAATTTCATTTACGGTGGAAAACATTAACGGTCTCAAAACAAAAGATCAAACAAAACTAGTGATGAGCGCAAGAGTCTTGGTCTTGCAGTTTTTGCAAGAGCCTTGCATGCAAGACCAAGACCAGGAATCCCGATGCAAGACAAAGACCAAGACCAAGGGGTGCAAGACCAAGACCAAGACCAAGACCAAGACCAAGACCAAGACTCTTGCGCAAGAGTCTTGCACAAGTACCGTTTCGGTGGTAGAGCAGTCACATGTGGTTATACGGGTCCCTGGTTGGATTCTAGCATGCGCCATGGAAACTTTTTAGTGGGCAAACACCGTGTGCGTGGATTTTCTCGGTAGAGACCTGCATGGGCCAGGCCTTGCCCGAGACCCGAAGCCCGGCCCTACCCTCGGGCCGGGCTTGGGCGGGCCAATTCTATTATTTCTTTGAGTCGGGCCGGGCTTGGCGGTCCGACACTGATTTCTTTTCAGGTCGGGCCGGGCTGGGGCCGATTAATTGCAATTCTTTAACCCTCGAGAAGTCGCGCTGAAAAAGTAACGCGAGTAGTCGCGCGCGGTCAAATGGACCGAACGAACATAATGTGTTGCAAAAATCGTTTTAAACAGTTTCCTTGTATTAGAAACGTAATTTTGTATATTTTCTGATTAAGAGGGAATAACATTTTTATTATTATAATAAGTTTTACAGTAATAACTATTAGAGAAACCTACAACTAGACATGTTATTTTTTTATTTCTCATTTGGAATAAAATGTTTTTGTCGTTACATATTTCTTTAGATAGATAGCTACGCACTGGTTTTATTGAAAATTCTAAACCTGATCCTTTTGTTTTTGTCAACTTTGGTTCGTCTAAAATTAGAAATGCAATAGTAAATTAGTTAAAAATATACTATATAAACATAACAATAAAACAAAGCTTCACAGCGCATTTTACATTGAATTAGAGCTCAGTCGTAGCTAAGCGGTTAGCATACACGCCTTTGGCGTGGGACTGCCGGCTCGATTCCCGGTGGGACCTCATGTGGTTCGGATCCTTCGTTAAGCAGTAGGTCCACGTCTTACATAGCCTTGATGCTGAAAAGGGCGCTAAATTGAAATCAAATCAAATTTACATTGAATTATTTTAAGGTCCTCTTATTTTGAAACTTCACCTATACAGCACTACATTGAATTATTTTAGGTTATCTTCAAATTTACACTGTTCTACACTTCGTCGTCGCTTATTTCGTCCCCTCTTGCTCTGACTACATTCGGGGAATCGCTGGTCATTTCTGGGTTTAAGGTCTTCAGATTCGCTCGCAGACTCCTCACTTGACCTTTCGTGTTCACTCATATATAAATATTTGTTATGATTTTCCTCAGACAAAGCTTCCACGAGATCATGTCGGCTGATTTATCCATAGTCAATCCCTAACATTTCCCTCCGTTGTTTTAAGCTGTTCAGTTCTAATTTTCTCTTTTCTCATACTTGGTATCAGTTTGTTAACTCTGTCGACCTCTCTTCCGTCCATTAAAATAATATTTATGTTTATAAAGCTTAAAACATCTCCAAAGCAAAGGTCACGTGCAGAGCGAAACACTGAGAAAAAACATTACACGGTTAGTCGCGCGCGGTGGAAAGCACCGCAGAATCACTAAACAATCACTAGTACTTAAACTAAACAACGGATAACGGAGTGACTGAGCAGGAATGTTTGGGAAGGTGAGGGGCAAGATTAGCTAGACGGAGAAGTCTGTCGGACAAACAGAATGGACACACGATCGAAAATAATTTCCCTGTGGTGCTTTTGACCGCGGCGCGACTACTCGAGGGTTAATAATTATTGACATTCGTTAAACGATAATTAGAATAAAGGCAAACGTTGAAGAAGTGTGCCCGTGAAAAATGTTATACAATGAAACTTCGAAAATTTATCGGGCCCGGGCCGGGCTTGGGCCAAGAATTTTAAAAAACTTATAGGGCCGGGCCGGGCTCGGGCCGAAAATCTCCAAAACGTTTCGGGTCCGGGCTGGGCCGCGCCTACGTACATTCGGGCTGGATTGGGCTCGGGCCGAAAACTTCGGACCGTGCAGGTCTCTATTTCTCGGTGTTTTGATGTTCCCTCCTACTTTCTTCAATCCACTATTTCATTCATTTCTCATGAATACCGTCTCCCTTAGCCCCGATGCATAATCGTGGGACGTTAAACTAGATATTTCGTTTCGTTTTAAAACATATTAGTGGTGTTTTTCTTCCAAAACTAAAGTGAAATGTAGTATTGAACATTGGTGATACCGTACACCATAGGTGTCGACTACATGGGTATGGCCTTGGCTCCGAGACTCAAGCATCCGTTGGGAATTTTTAATGTATGCTCATAAAATTAATATCGAAATAACATTTTCATGACATTGAAAAAACTTAATACATGTAACCGCAAGTTTGATTTCATGGGCGGATGCTTATACGTTGAATAATTGTTTATCAATATAACTTTTAGCATCCTTAGGTATACGACACATCGAGGGTTGAGCGATATAACATTATCCTACAACAATAAATCTATGTTATAAAATTGAAAGTGACTATTTTTGTGACTCCTAATCTCTTGAACCACCCAACCGATCTCGATCAAATTTTCAACACAGATGGAGTTTGAGCCTGGGAGTGTTTTCATCATTTCACTTTGACGGTAAGCTTAGGAGAGGGGAGAAGGGGGAGTTATATAATAATAAATAAAACTTAACAACTTCAACCAAAAGAGTAATCTCGATCAAATTTTTAACATAGATGAGGTTCAAGCCTGGAATGTTATATGTCAGTTCACTTTGGTGGTAGAACCTAGGGGGAGAAGAGCGAAAGGGTATATATATATATATATATATATATATATATATATATATATATATATATATATATATATATGTGTGTGTGTGTGTGTGTGTGTGTGTGTATAACTTAATAACTCTTGAACCACCTGACCGAACTCGATCTTATTTTAAGATAGATGAGGATCGGGCCTGAGATGGTTTCTATCATATCACTTTGATCTTGAAGTTTAGGGGAGAGGGAGAGTAAAGATATTTAAAAATGATGGAAAATGACCGACATTGAAATGGAATCTATAGTTTTGGGGACCGCTAAGGTAAACAATGATACTTCCGGTGCTGTTTAAATCAAAATTCTGCCCCGTAGCTTGGCGGAGGGGAGGGGAGATATATAAAAATGATCGAAAATGGCGAATATTAGTGTCGAATCCATAGTTTTCGAGGTCGCTGAGTTGAATACTGAGACTTCCTATACCATTTACGACCAAATTCAGCCTCGTAATTTGGGGAAAAGGGAGATGCATAATAATGATTAAAAATGACCAAATATTAGTGCCGAATCCATAGTTTCGTGGTCTCTGACACGAACAGTGACACTTGTGATGCCGTTTAAATCCAAATTCAGCCCGGCAACTTGGGGAGGAGGAAGAGAGGGAAACATAAAAATAATCGAAGATGACCGATATTAGAGAGCGCTTTACTAATAGTAAAAAAGTGATTGACTAACGATATATATATATATATATATATATATATATATATATATATATATATATATATATATATATATATATATATATTATTATTATTATTATTATTATTATTATTATTATTATTATTATTTTAGTTTAACCCAACAAAGTAGATACTTGATGCTAGTAATCCATATTCACAAGTGAGACTTCAAATAACTTGGAGTTTGATGCCCTTATTTTGTATTTCTAATACAGGTCAACCGTATTTATATAAATTGAGTCTACACAAAAGACATAGACAGTTGAGTCGTTTTCAGTTTTCCCTCAAATTATACTAAAATATTAAGAGGTTTGATTATAATAATTATTATTTTAATTTTCTTTCCCTCTTTTTTTTTTTTTTTTTTTTGTCAATGTTGCTAAACATATCATCATCATAATAGCTATTCTGCTATTATTGGCAGGTTATTTGCTTCAACAGACAAGGTTTGACGTTCGGTGGTCCTCAGCTGGTCTCTTCGTCTTGACGTGGCAATTTTCTGTTTCAATACCTTCCTTCAACTAGTCTGCTTCGCTCCCTCCCTCTTTTTCCTTCCACAATACTCTCTAGCACGTCCCTTGTAATACAGTTCCTCGTCAGCCAATATCCTAAACAGTTCCCTTTCCCCCTCTTAACAATATCTAAAATTCTTTTTTTCTCCTACTGCTAATATTTCTAACACATTCGTTTTCGTTCAACACGGCTAATTCTCTCCTTTTTTCTCCATGCCCATGTTTCGAAAGTCTGCAATTTTTTCATCGCTTTTGCGTAATGTGAATGTCTCTGCTCCATGGAGTACATATTGGAATCAGTAAAACAAAAATTCAATATTTAATTGGAAGTTTGTTTAATACAAGAATTATCTAATCGGGGTTGGAAAGAAAAATCTGACGCCTTTAGAGTGTGAAAATAATTTTGCAATTCATGGTATTTCAATAATCTGTGCCGTCTGATTTTCTTTCATGCGAAACAGGGGTAGCCTCCTCAGTTTGGGAACCAGTGGAATGTTGGATCTGTTAAAAAAATATATATATAAACAGATTACGAAACCCTGTGATTTAGGCATATCTTATAAGTAGTGAAGCATGGGCACCCATTAAGAAAAAATAAAGGTCATAACCTATGTTGTACGCTATCATACTTACACGACGTTAAATTATATTACATTTAGAAACCAACATTGTATTTCCGTTACTACTGGTGCTTTGTAGAGTTTATTATCCCTTATATCCATAGTAAAATTTACCTATGAAAAGCTTGAGATTTCTTAAATGCAAGACTTGCAAGACTCTTGCATGCAAGACCAAGACCAAGACCAAGGGTTCCAGTGCAAGACCAAGACCAAGACTCGATGTGCAAGACCAAGACCAAGGCTCGATGTGCAAGACCAAGACCAAGACCTTGCGTTGAGTTGAGTTGATTTTAGTTTAGCGTCCCTTTCAGCAGCGAGGCTATATGAGACGTGGACCTACTGATTAACGTGGAATCCGAACCACATGAGCTCCCGCCGGGAATCGAACCCGGGTCTCCCACGCCAAAGGCGCGTACGCTAACCGCTTAGCCACGGAGGAGCTCAGACCAAGACCTTGCATTTGCTCATCACTAAACAAAACACATCAATCACTTTTTGTTCATTGTTATGCATATTGTGATTATTATTATTATTATTATTATTATTATTATTATTATTATTATTATTATTATTATTATATTACTTTTATTATTATTACCATTTTTATTAATAATAATATGCAAGGTCAGTGGTAGCCCATGCCTTCAAACCAGTATACGCCACTGTTTGAAACTATGAACTCTACATTAACATAGATCGTCTTTCGATCATTTTATGTTCGAAGGTGTGCATGGGTGTCTTACCCCTTCCCCCAAAGCATGAAAAGCAAACACAGCCAGGGGCAGAGAGAGAGACACACACAGAACACATAGCTCGCTGTGTAACTGCAAGAGACCTATGGGTAACTATAGTTGCCCTCTTGTTACAAGGTGTTGAGTCAGGTAGTATCAAGGTCAGTTCCTGCAGTTGAACACGAAGTTGACTGTTAGAAAACAGAAGCATATAACTAGTCTCATCTGTTTACTTTTCACGAATATTTTTCACCTTCATGTGTACAGATCACGTCTGGCGTACATTTAAAAGGCATGCTGTGTCAAGTATATATTCCCAAAATAGATATGAGTACTCAAAAGGCAAAAACCTGTAGCTACTTTTGTTTTCCTTTTTCTATTAGCCAGTGGAAGCGTTGTTTCAACATCCTTCTTGTAGCTTGCTTAGCACTTTCACTTCCTCTGTTTAGTTGAGCTTTCGGCTATGAATACTAGGGATGGCCACATTTTTTCGAAAAATACTTTTTCGAAAAATGAATTTTTCAAAAACGAAATTTTTTTCGAAAATACGAAATTTTTTTCGAGAAACGAAAAACGATTTTTTTTTCGAAAAAACGAAAACGAAATTTTTCCAAAAACCGGAAAACGAAAACTACCGAGAAACGGAAAACGGATAATTTTTGTAAAACAAACGGAGTTTATTTCATTTGTTAGTACTTCCAAACTATAGTATACTATGCATACGTATAGGAAGTCTTATAGAAGGGCTATGTTCATCTGTCTGCCTATCCATCCGTTCGTCTGTCAGCTGGTATCAGAGCAAGAGCGGCAAGAAATAGCGAAAAGCATACATGTAAGTTTGCAACACGAATAGATTCATCTAATGCATTTGACTTTTATTTAATAATCCAGAAGTGGTAGAGATCTATCGCTTTCTGCTACATTGTTGATCAACACAGAACACAAACGGTAACATATAGAAAGACGCGATTTTCCAGAACCAATTCAGTGTCCCAAGAATATATTCAATGTTCGCCCTTATTACACTTGCAGCTTAAGCTATGCATAAGTGTCGAAAGTCTTGAGGGCTTTGTCCGTCTGTCTGTCGAGAGGTGTCAGAGCAAAACAGTAACAAATATTGAGAAGTCGTTTCTTGCGGTCGATTTAGAGCCCCTAAAATAGGTTCGATCTCCTAAATTAACCCTCCATTTAAAACCGTAAGTGGTTCTAATACCATTTTTGGTTTCAATTTGTATCGCTATAGAACGAAAATCGTAATAGATAGCGAGAAGCGATTTGTTGCAAACAAGTTAGCGTCTTAGACAACATACAACTATCCACAACATTTAATCAAAACCAGAAATTGTTTATATTTACTATTATTTCCGGTTTTAATACTGAATTACGAGATATCGAGATGTAGATTTGGCAATCGATTCAACTACCTAGAAATAGCTGTACCTTTTCCATTAATCCTCTATTCAGATCGGAAGTTGTTTAAAATAATCATTTTCGGTTTAACATTGATCGATATAGAACAAAAATAGTAATAGATAGCCACAAGTGTTTTTTTTTTAATCTATACAGCGTCTCAAGAGTATATAAGCTATATATCATCTCAACGCACAACACTATCGAAATTGAAAGTGGCTGAATTTACTAGTATATTCAATAGGGATTCAATACGGATTTTTATAAAGCAAAAGATTGAAGAAATAGTGATGCGGTTTTTTGCGATCGACTAAGCGTTCTAAGAATAGGCTCTACCTTCTCCCTTGATCTCTATTCACACCAGGAGTGGTTCAAATTAACGATTACAAGTTTCAACATTAATCGCCACAGAACAAAATTGGTAATAGATAGCGACAAGTGGTTCATCTACAATCGATTCAGGTTCTCAAGAGGAAATACAATTACAATCCACAACACTCCACAATGGCAGAAATGGTTGAAGGTTATTACTATTTTTGATTTTATAGGTAATACTAATTTCCATAGAGCAAAATCGGTCAGAGATATCGAGATGCATTTTTTAAAATTAATCCAGCATCCCAAGAATAGATTCCACCTTCTTCGTTAACACTTTATTTGAACCGAAAGTGTTCAAATTAACCATTTCCGGTGTTAACACTTGTCGCGATAAAACAAAATTGTAATAGATAGCGACAGGCAATTTTCTGGAATCAATTCAGGGTTTTAAGAGAACATATCTTCATAACCTGCACCACTCTTCTGAAACGGAAATGCTTGATATTTACTACTACTTTCGGTTCCAATACTTATATGCATAGAACAATAACTATAAAAGATATCGAGAAGTTTTCTGAAATCGATTCAGCGTCCTAAAAATAGATTCCGTCTCCTCCCTTAACCCTCTATTCAAGCCGGAAGTGGTTCAAATTAGCCATTCCTGCTTTCAATCTTTATCGCCATAGAACAAAAACGATAAGTGATAGCTAATAATGGCTTTTTGATATGGATTCAGCATCCGAGGAACAGATTCTATCTTTGATTTTATTAACCTATTCCAACCAAGAGTTTTAGTTGTGCTACTTGTTGTACTGAAGTTTTGAATATTCAATTCGCATGGATTGCAAGTCTGCCTCAGTTTTACACTGTGAAACGAAACTCATTTGTTTCTCTACAAAAACAGGAAAAAATGTATCACAATCAGGGGGGATCCAGGAGTCGATCGCCCCCCAGAAGAGAACACTCCTATTTTATATATAAATAAAACCCATCCCAGAGTTGGAGCTCGTAAAAATAGCTCTAAGTAGCAGTATTACAACCCCCCCCCCAGAAGTCCGTCCTGGATCCGCCCCTGATCACAACTCCCGGTTTCAGTATTGATCACCATAGAGCAAGCGAGAAGCATGAATTCAGTACCTTCGCAATAGACTATGTCCAAGTTTTATCCTGTGGTAGAAATTTACTACCACTTCTAATTTCAATAGTGATCACCATAGAGCAAAACTAATAAGAGATAATGAGATATGTTTATATATATGAATCCAGGATTCGAAGATTGTCATATCAATCGCTATCCCTCTATGTAAACCGGAAATAGTGAGAAACTACCATTTCCGATTTCATAGTAAAGAAAAGGCGATAACCGGAAGCAGTTTTTGATATGGATTCTGTGCCACAATGGTAGTTTCCATCTCTAAGTTTAATGCAACCGAAAGTGATAAATACTTACTATATCTCTGGTTACAATCTTTCTTTCTCATAGAACGAGAGAAGTACTAGGAAGCGACAAACGTTTCTTTTCAATATATAATTTTATAATTCCAAGAAAAGATTTCAAGCCCTGCAACTGGTCTAGTGGCTAGCGCGTATTCCTTTGATGCACAGGGTCCCGAGTGGGAAAACATTGAACGTGTTATGGTGGTTCGGATTCCACTTTATAATGTAGGTCCACGTCTTGTATAGTCTTGCTCGATTCTGAAAAGGGACGCTGAACTTCAACAAACAACCAAATAAAAAATATTTCATCTTAGTAGTATTCTTCTACTGAAGTTAGTAGCAGTAAAAACTAATACGAAAACGAAGACCCACCTATTTAAAATTTGAATTCTCGTTTGATGAGATTATTATAGTAAGATACTTAGTTCTTTGTCTTACCGTATATAAAACATCTTTAGAACAAATAAACCATTTAATAGTATTTTGTTAGCATTAAATTGCCTATTTTTGAAAGCAATCAAATTGTTTTTGATACTGACTTAATTAGTTATAGAAAATAAGATAAATGAATGGGGGATCTTAGTGAGAAGTCTTTAGTATCAGTACATATAATCACTTCATGTTTCATATTTTGTTAAAATCAATTGTTAAAAGTCAATTTATTACAGAGTTGCCTGATACTATCACGATCAGTTTATACAGCATCCTTCTATTTGGTAATTTATTAGTCTTTTTTTTACATTATAAAATATAATGTCGGGCTAATTGCTGTATCGCCGGACTAATTTTAGGAAATTTACCGGGTCAATTGGAGAATTTATTTAAGTTTATGAGGAAGAGTGATTGAAAGTCAGGTAAGGGGAATAGCAAAAGCTCAGATAGTGATTGCATTTGCTGGTTGTTTTTGATGTTGTAATTGGCACTATATGTGGAGACGGATGGACTATTTCGCGGAGAGGTACACTTGTTTTACTATACGAATCCATAGATTGTAAAATGTATAGATAAATTTGAGCAAATCTTTAATTTGCCCATTTCATGTCGAGAACAGAAACCAACAAACCCCTGTGGGGCTTCTAATCCGTTCCTACTACTATCACTACCCCTACTCCTACTCCTCCTCCTACTACTACTGCTACTCCTACTTATACTATGGATCCGTATAGTAAAACTGCGCACCTAATAACATAATCTAACGTAACTTAATGTAATCCAACCAAATATAACCGAATGCAGTATATTTTGTTCCAGTTTTTCGATTTTCAAATTGATCCGGCGATTCAGCAGTACTGCCATATTGTCGATAAAACATTAATAATCACTAGTAAATAATTATTTTTTAATATTCCGTAAAATATAAATTTTACACTGTTTTCCTTTGTGAATTATTATTTCTAATTTATATCCCTCAAGAACCGAGAACCAAGGGTCTGTGGATCACAATATTTCATGCTGAGCTCGCACACGTACTAGACTTGTTAAAGTCTATGACCATATCAACTTTGGCCAATATTGGATGAGATTAACGCGTTTTAATGAAATTTATTCATTTAACTAAGTTCAAGTCCAAATTTTCTGAACAGTATTTTGAGAAAAAAATACTGCTACAGGCTAGTCAGAGCATCAATGCAACTCTGTACTGTCAGCAGTTGAGCCGTGTTAAAAAAAAAAAAAAAAAAAAGACTCTGGAGCCAGCACTTCTGAATCGCAAAGGGGTCCTCCTCTTACAGGACAAAGCTAAGCCCCACGTGGCTAGGATAACCCGGGACACCATTCTACACTTTGGATGGGAAACACTATTGCATCTGCCATACTCCCCGGACATTGCACCGTCCGATTACCACCTGTTCCATTTCTTGGACAATCAGCTTAGAGGGCACCAGTTGAAATCCCTAGTAGAGGTGCAAAATGCACTTGATACCTTTTTCGATTCACGGCCCACCAAGTTCTACCGCGATGGAATACATGGCCTTCCAAAACGTTGGCAGAAGGAGACTATTTTTGATCTTCCAGGTATGTCTTAGGTTAAATATCGATGTTTGAAGGTGTTGGGTGAAAAAGCGACAGATCTTTCTTAGTTACCTTTATAGTTACTAAACTCGTCAAGATCTACCACCTTACCAAGTTTGGTAAAAATTGGATGAGTTCCATCTTTCGCGCTTTAATGAAATTTCTTGATTTCACTGATTCCAAACCTAACATTGATAGCTAATAACTCAGGAACAAAAAGTCTGCACATCATAATATTTTATATGAGCTTCCATGCATACCAAGCTTGTCAATATTTACGATCCTACCAACTTTAGTCAAGATCATTTGAGTTTAATCAAATGCGACTTAGTGAAATTTCTTGATATCACTAACTTAAAACACAAATTTGATTAGCAATAACTCTGGAACCAAAGTCCCAAACACCATAATATTTAACATGTGTACTAAATACATTGCAGTCCATAACCATACTAATTTTGGTCGTGATTGGATGAGTTTCGTCAATAGTAGCACTACACACTATCCTTTCATTAGATCGAGCTCCTCCGTGGCTTAGCGGTTAGCGTACGCGCCTTTGGCGTGTTAGACCCGCGTTCGATTCCCGGCGGGAGCTCATGTGGTTCGGATTCCACGTTAATCAATGAAATGAAATGAAATCTGAGTTTTACGTCCCACAGTTATGCCGGTTAGGCTAAAGGAGACGGTGATGATGAGAGATGAATGAAAATGGTGGAATGAAGAAAGTGGGAGAAAACGGGAGAACTCCGAGAAAACCCACGAGCACGGTGTTTGTCCACCACAAAGTTCACTTGGCGGGGGCTGGGATCGAACCCGGGACCCCAAGCACCAGAGGTGAACGTCCACGTTAATCAGTAGGTCCACGTCTCATATAGCCTCGCTGCTGAACGGGACGTTAAACTCAAAATCAATTCAACCTTTCATTAGATCCAAATCCAAGGAGCACGGTAGCTCAGTGTTAGAACGCTTACCTCTTGTGCATTTGATCCCAGACCAAGTAAGTTCGTGGCAGACAACATCGTGTCCGTGTATTTTCCCGGGGTACTCCCATTTCCTCCCACATTATCATTCCACGAATTCCGAAAACTTTTCGAGAAACGAAAAATCATCAAAAAAGGGAAAACGAATTTTTCGAAAAAACGAAAAACGATTTTTTTCGAAAAACGAAAAATCTTTCGAAAAAACGGAAAACAATTTTTTTCGAAAAATGAAAGACGAAAAAATTTCCGAAAAACGAAAAACATTTTTTTTTCGAAAAACGAACGAAAAAACGAGAAATGAAATTTCCGAAAATTGAAAAACAGATTTTTTAAAAAGGCCATCCCTAATGAATACCACCGCGACAAGTCGTGGTTCTTATGATAGTGGCGTATTTTCGTCCGGAGAAAATATGGAAATAATAAATAATGTAGACTCCGATGCTTTTGAAACGGACGATGAATGTAGTTTGTACGAAGATTCTAGCATCAATTTATGTGACACACATACCTCTTTTCATATAACATCGCTGTTGAACGGGACGTTAAACTCTAAATCAAAACTCAACACATACCTCTTTCTATTTAAAAATATTGTGTGGTATACAATATTCGGAATTCAAGATGGCTGCCATGATGTGCACTAAATCATTTATGTCGTTATTATGGTTCTGTCCAAATACTTTTCAGTAACCCTGTATACAGATCCACATGTCTTCTCACAGCAAAATTAATCTAATGTTTTCCACAGAATATTTTTCATACTAATATGTATTTTTATACTTTGATCCAGGAGTGGAAATGGAATTCTAGAAGTAAGGGAAAAGTCAGCAATAGATAAAGTTTGATTGAGCTATGTCACGAGAATACAAACTCAGAAAGACGGTAGTTAGGGGCGGACTGGCCAGGGCCCTTAGGTCGCAATCGCGGCCTAGGCCTTCTAAGAAAACAATGATGAAAGAATAAAGAAAGAAAGAGAAAGAAAAGCTAAAACAAAAGAGAACTAAATAATTCGGTAGCTCAGTGTTATTATGCTACCAACACACACTCCTCTTCCACCCTTCCATCAATCAGTAAGTTATCTTTTTTAATAGGGTCCTTTCGTTACTAGATTTGTGGCTAGGTCCATCTTTCACTATGGTCTTTTATTATCAGAAACTGTGATTTAGTTTGTACCTGGGGCCTTGGGCCCTTCTTTCAATATATTGGACAGTTGGGTCCTTCTTTCATTTCATTGAGCAGTTGCGGTCCTAGGCATATTTTTCATCATGTTGAGCTGTTGGGACCTGGGACCTTTTTTCATAATGTAGGGTAGTTGCATCCCTTTCAAGGTTGAAGACTGGTGCCTGGTTTGTAGCTGGGTTCATATTTAACCACAGGCTGATTGGTTCTTTATGGATGTTAATACACCTTGTAGGTCTATATTTGATAATTCAAAAATGGGAAAACAACGCATTTTTAAAAATTTATTTTCTATCAAAAAGTTTACAAAATAACAGGAGAAAACAGTGGAAGACGCCAAGAAAGCGGGCATTTCAACATAATGGTTGATTTTATCCAAGATGTTTCAGGGCTTAATCAGCTGGTTATAGTAATTCTCTGCGTTATAAACGGTCAAGTATTTGAGCGGCTGTTAGTAGTTGTCGTAAACAGCTTGGGCGTCTCTGGCGGGGGGACGATGGGGACGCGTCCCTCCAATGTTTTGAAGTACAAAATATTCAATATTTTGTTCTAATTTAATTTATTTACTAACGGCAGAATAACATATAAATGATAATAATTATATTTATTTGTCATATAATATTCAGGCTGTGTAACAGAGTTCTTGATATGCCTCACGGGGTCCGTAAAGGTAAGCAGAAATGTAACAAATGGAATTAAAGATAATAAACAGGTTGGGCTAGATAGTGCCATTTAAATAACTTTCTTTGATGTCCTCCCCAAATTGTATATGCCAGAGACGCCAGTGGTAAACAATTACACTACAAGACAAGTAACTTATAATGAAATCAAAAGAGTACTTTGTGACAAAAATGTTTTGATGCTTGTGATGATATTGTAAGTTGCTTTTTTGATGGAGCTGCTAACTTCAGTGGATGCTATTAAGGAGTTAAAGCATTACTGGAGAAGGATAATCCTGAAATCATTTACACCCAATGCATGGCTTATGCTCTTAATTTCGTTATGACAAATTCGACTGAGTAGATACCTGAAGCTGCAAATTTATTTGAAACCAGTGCCATGTTCTGTCTGAATACTACAAAAGAAAGGATGTTTGTAAGAAAATGATTGATGCAAGCCACGAGGGACATGACAGACTACGAAAAGTTCAACAAGTTGGTACAACACGATGATGGAGCAGAAACCAGGCACTGAATGCAGTAGTGGACACTAATGAGTTTCGCTACGAAACATGAAACCAAGACGAGGATGACTGTCTATCATCAAGATTTCTTTCATTTTTATTGTTCCTCAGTGATGATGTACAGAACAGAGGTTTTAATGCGAAATGTAAATTTTAAGCTAAACTTTGCTGAATAAATGGACAGAATTTAACACTGTAATGAGGACTTCTATGTTTCAGGACTTATTTACGGAAACGGAGCCTGTTTCAAAATACCTGCAGTCTCACGGATTGGACTATCTTACTACCTGGAGATTTCTAGACAATTTGCAGCAGCAGCTTCAGAAGAAAATAGAGGCAAAAGATGTCTGTTTAATGCTTTACGAAAACACAAAAATATTTTGTGTGAAAATAAATCAACAGCTTGCGCAATCTGGTGTAGAGATAGCAATGGAAAAAAAACTTTTTGCACAGAAGAATCTTAAAGAAAAAGAAAATGCCAGGAGAGCAGATGAACTGGAAAAGAACTTAAATATAAGTGAAAATGATTTATTCAGAATAAAAAAACTTCAACGAAAATTCTGAATACAGCTGTTACATGTGTCAGTGATAGATTTCAGCAGCCGAAAGAACTCCAAATACTGGAACCTAAGGACTTTTCAGAAATCAAGAAGAATGGTGTATCTGCAAGAGCTTTCAGAGTTCTTCCGAAAAAAAAAACTAAATATAAAACAGGAGAAAATATACAAAGAGCTCCAGCAGTTCTCTGTCGTGTATTTCACTGTCACAAAACGTTCTCGTTTTTGATGATCCTGAAGAGAATGATGCCCCTGAATCCGTAGAAGATGATGATGATTATGCATCTGAGCACGCTATGGAAGATGGAACATCTTTGGACGGGATTCACGGTAAGAGTGATAATGATGCTGCAAACACCTCGTATAAAAATTGTTTGTCATGTGCAAGGAAAATTTTGCACCAATTTCCGTCAGTCTAGTTGCTTTAATAATTTATACATTGTATACAAACATGCGTTGTCTCTACCATGCACACAAGTGACATGTGGAAGGTGCTTCTCAAAGTTAAAGTTAGAGTAAACAAATCTCAGAGCTAGTTTGTGTGAAGACATTTGGACACATTTTTGCTAATGAATATGGAAAGAGACATGTTAAATTTAGTGTCTGTGAACGAAGTTATTCAGAAACTCCGCGATTCATAAGCTGAACTGCAAAGAATCTTAACTTTTTAAAATTATTAGTTGTTTCGTGGTTCAGCAGTGTTTATCATTTTCAGTAAAACTGTCGTGTTCATTCCACAGTCAAAAGTTATTATTAGTTTTTTAGTGTTACAATTTTTAGTAAGCTGCCCTGTTCATTCCATAGTAAAAGTTATTCGCTATTATTTTTTTAGTGTTTCAGCTACTATACAGAGTGTCTCAAAAGTCCCGTGACATACGGTAACTCTCTTATTATCAGAGTTACAACAAAATATAGGCGGGGAAACGGTCTCCAAATATGATGTTTTCAATCTAAAGTGAAAGAATTTTTCAAATCGGACAAGCCGTTTGGGCTGTACACTCTATATGCGCCCAATGTTACATGAAAATGCAACGTTACCATTTACCCGGACCCACAACATAAATGAATGAAGTTACTGTCTATTAAAAACATTATATTTGTAGGCGGTTTCCTCTCTTACATTTTGTTGTAACTCTGATAACAACAGAGTTATCCATGTCAGGGGACTTTTTAGACACCCCGTGTGGCAATGCAATAATAATTATAAAATATTCTCTTGAAAGTTTGTTCCTGGAAATTCTGTGCTTGCTGTGTCATCAAATTTTCAACGACCAATGATAAATTATAGCTTGCAAAAACTATCAAGTAACAACGAATTTACAACTGCACAACGCTATGGCTCATCTCAGATGTTCATTGTACGCAGTGGCGCAACCAGGATTTTATTTCGGGAGGGGCCAAGAATATCCAGTACAGTAGTCTGCAAACGACGTGCTGCACCATTTGATGTGGACAAAATTGAAATTTTGAATTCTCCTCATTACAAGCAATTTAGTTATCCTTATTATTAAAAACCTTAAAATGAAAATTCCAATTCACAAATTCTCTATTATTAACGGTTACAAGTTTTAAAATTTGCGCTATAATAAATATTTTGAACATCTTTATTTTTGCATAAAATGACGCACTCTTTACTAACATTTATTACTCTAAGAAATTAATGTAGGGGTTTTCACTGGGTATTTCTCCTTTCGTACAGTGCTTTGACTTAATTCAATATTCATTTATGCTTTGATCTATTTTGAAATTTCACCAAAATTTGTCTGCAACGCTGCTGTATAAGATAGATCAGGTTTGCTTCGGAGAGGGCATGGGCCCCCGAGTTCATAGCTCGTTGCGCCACTGATTGTACGTTATTTTAGAAATTGGTGTTATAGTCTGAGCTCCCTCCATAGTAACCGCGGCCTAGGCCCTAATACACCCAGTCCGCCGATGACGGGAGTGCAAGCAAACTTTCATGGAGAACGACTTAAGCGATAGCGATTGTTCCAAAACAATCAACAAGCAAACAAAACTAATATTATCATTCAAATTTCCTATTTGTTATTAATAACCACAGATATATTTCCTTCATTTGCATAAACACTTCAACTTACTAAGGGGACACAATCCTCTTTTGCATGATTGATCTCCACTCTTGCTTTGATCTCAAGCTTTTTACACATGGAACCGTATTTACCGGGCCCTTTGGACGCGGGGTCTTTCTGACTTGTGCCTTTTTGACGCAGGGCCCTTTTGACTCGCACCCAGTTGACGCCTGGCCGTTTTGACCCGTGCCCTATTGTAATGGTGCTCCTTCTGATCAGGGCCCGTTTGACGAAGTTTCTTGTTGACTCTGGCCCTTTTGTCGCAGAACCCTTTGGATCCGGACCCTTTTGACGCAGCGTCCTTATAACTCGGCTCCTTTTGTTGCAGATCCTTTTTGACCCGGGCCCTTTTAACGCAGAGTCATTTTGTCGCGGAGACCTTTTTACCTAGGCCCTTTCGACGCGGGGCTGCTTTGACTCGGGCATTTTGTAGCGGGCCCCCTTTTGACTCGGATCCGTTTGACGCAGGGCCCTTTTGACTCGGATCCTTTTGTCGTGGTACTCTTTTGACCCAGGCCCTTTTCATGAGGAGCGTTTTGATTCGGCCCCTTTTGACTCGGGTGCTTTTGTTGCGTAGACCTTTTGACCCAGGCCCTTTTGATAGGGGCCATTTGACTCGGGTCCTTTTGTAGTGGGGCTTTTTTCACTCGGGCCCGTTCGACGCAGAGCCCTTGCGACTCGAGCCCCTTTGTACTGGGAACCTTTGACTCGGGCCCTATTGATGAGGGGTTTTTGATTCGGGTCCGTTTGACGCGGGGCATTCTGACTCGGGTCATTTTGTCGTGGGACCCTCTTGACACGGGCTCTTTAAATGAAGGGCGTTTTGATATTGTCTTTTTGACTCAAACCCTTTTATTGCGGAGAGGTTTTGACCCGGGCAATTTTGACTAAGGCCATTTTGACTCGGGCCCTCTTGTAGCGCGGCACCTTTTGACACGGGTTCATTTCAGGCAGGTCCCTTTTGACTCGGGCTCTTTTGTCGTGGGACCCTTTTGAGGCGGAGCTTTTGATTCTTGCCCTTTTGACTCCTACCCTTTTCTTGCGGAGAAGTTTGACCCAAGCCCTTTTTTCGCGGGTCCCTTTTGACTCGTGCCCTTTGTAGAGGGGCCACTTTTGACTTCTGCTCTTTTCTTGTGGAGATCTTTTGACCCGGGCCCATTTGACGTGGGAAAGTTTTGACTCGGGCTCTTTTGTAGCGGGACTCTTTTGATCCTGGCCATTTTCATGAGAGGCGTTTCGTTTCGGCCCTTTTTGACTCGGGTCCTTTTGTTGCGGAGACCTTTTGAACTGGGCCCGTTTGACGCAGGTCGCTTGGGACTCAAGCTTTTTTGTCGTGGGACCCTTTTGACGCGGGTCCTTTTAATGAAAGGAGTTTTGACTCGTGCCCTTTTTGCGGAGACCTTTTGAACCGGGCCCTTTTGACGCCGAGCCGTTTGACTCGGGCCATTTTGCAGCGATGCCCCTTTTTGGCCCGTGGCCTTTTGACTCGGGTTATTTTGTCGAGGGTCTCTTTTGACCCGGGCTCTTTTTATGAGGGCCGTTTTGATTCGGCCCCTTTTGACTCGGGCCCTTTTGTTGCGCAGGCCTTTTAGCCCGGGCCGTTTGACTCGGGTTCTTTTGTAGCAGGGCTCTTTTTCAGCCGGGCTTGTTTGAAGCAAGTCCCTTTTTACTCGGGCCCTTTTGTCATGGACCCTTTTGATGAGGGTCGTTTTGATTCGGACAATTTTGACTCCTGCCCTTTTGTTGCGGAAACTTTTTGACTCGAGCACTTTTGTTGCGGGGTTATTGTGGTCTGGCTCTTTTGTAACATGGTCCATTTTGACTCGGGCCCTTTTGACTTGGGCCCTTTTGTTGCGGAGACGTTTCGACCTGGGTCCTTTTCACATGGGCCATTTTGACTCGAGCCCCTTTGTAGCGGGGCCTCTTTCAACCCGGGTCCGTTTGAAGCAGGGCCGTTTTGTCTCGGGTCCTTTTGTTGCGGGCCATATTGACTCTGGCCTTTCGGTCTTTTCCCTTTTGTCAACCCTTTTGACATGGAACCTATATATAACGCAGCAGCTGAAATACCTGGGGCAGGGGGCCTGGGGGAGTATGAGTAAATCGAAGGTAGATCGATCCAGGGCGCAGTAAAATTAATCACATTACTGTTCATATCAATTTATTTTTTCTTTCGACATATCTGGAGATCAGTGTTCTGACTAATAGCCTACAGCGGCGAAAGACGATATACGTTATCAGTGTTATGACTGTTAACGTAATATATATAGGGAATAAAACG
Organism: Thermobia domestica; assembly: GCF_964235325.1. Lineage (NCBI taxonomy): Eukaryota > Metazoa > Arthropoda > Insecta > Zygentoma > Lepismatidae > Thermobia > Thermobia domestica. The sequence continues at coordinate 75,548 of NW_027655965.1, read as the reverse complement.
AAAAACTCTATATCGGTCTCCCCCTTCCCCGTTAGAAAAAATCCTGCGGGCGTTAGTGATTATGATGTTGCTTAGTTACTGTATTATATTATTCTATACACGGAATAAATACTTATGTGTTTTGTATAATAATAAGAACCTGATCTACATTTATTACGGCCCTTGCTTTACGACAACGAAACATATTCATGTTCAGCGTAATCAGTTTCCATTCACAAATAATTACAGTGAGGCAAATGAAATAATTCAAGCCCGAACATGTCGTAGTAAATTCCTGAAGAGTGAAAAGCACTAGTAGCAGTTGTTAGCAGTTTTTAACTTAACATATAAGACAATAATTTGAAAAACTGAGAATACAAATCTTTTCAGAGATGACAGTGCACTGATGCTTTAAATCTATGCCCTTACTCCCTATACCTACGTTATTTCCCTAGTCAAAATAAAAACTCTTCAAAATTAATCAAAATTTCTTATGCAACCATCCCTTCCTGAGAGTACTGCGGTGTCACATACCCGCACGGCGATGTAAAGGCACTTTTGGCGACGAGGATACATGTGTGGACTCTGACGTAACTTTGGTTTTTTAAATCATATTTTCGGCAACATACGGAAAGGGTGTGGGGTCACGTAAAAAGAATTGAAAACGACCGATATTGGTCTCGAATCCATAATTTTCGGTGCCATTGATACTGATTTCGGGGATCAGCACTCCCGATGCCATTGAATTCAAAGTTCATCCTTCATCGGCATGCGGGTAACGGTAGGTTGAGAAGGGAGGCCATGTAAAAATAATCGAAACGACCGATATTAGTATAAAGTGTATAGTTTTCGGGATTGATGAGATAAATACTGACAAACTCGACGCCAATGAATTACAAGAATAATTGAGGCGGTATATGGAAAAAGGGCATATACGCAAAAATACCATTTCGAGAAAATCGCTATCAAAGTTTTCATTGTTGAATACGTAAATGCATGGTGCTTATTTGACTAGGTACCTATGATAAAAATAAACTTTGGAATTTAATGTATGGAATTATAGACACTTATACTTGCTGTGTTGAAAAATATTTCAGAATGATGTAATCTAAAAAATACCTTATATGCCCTTTTTCCATAGATACAAATGTAATAACCAAATTATTTACATTATACAATGTTTATTATCAAATTTGCATACAATAAACATGGCATGAAATTGCAATTGCAAATGCTTCCAGAAGGTGAAGTCTAACGATCAAATAATTTTTCCAGTCACTCTTTGTCTTCGCCCTTCAGAAATCTGTATAGAGCTCTTACATCTTTGATTTTTAGGCGGTTGAGCTCTTGTTTCAGCATGCTTTCAAGGTCAAGATGTATACGGTCTCGGGGTGCCCTCTGATTCCAAAAAATGAATGGCTTATACACAGAGAGGTAATTTTCAGAACAAAGCAGAGAGCCAGATTGGTTCACCTTTATCATGACATATTTCATATTCGTAAATGTGTGACGGTTGGAGACAGGTTTGGATAGGAACAAATGGCTTAATCCGTTCTCTCATTCTTTCAATAGATCTCTATCCATTAGAACTTGAAACGGACTGGGGTTGCGTCTGCAGCAGACCATCGCAGTAAGATATGGTTTCGCTGTTCCTATGACTTCCTTTTTGCTGATATGCTTCCTAATAAGTCCAAAATTGCGATCGCATTGTGAAAATGAGTGTCCACATACTGGAAATACTTGTATTATTTCAAGATCATTGGTCTTGGCAAACCACGCTAAGAATTTGAGAATGGTGAGTTTCCGATTTTGACCTCCTGCTGCATCACAAAACAATACAATCGTCTTGACACTGGAGTATTCTTGAAGTTTCTTCACTAAACCGTCATACAAAAAAGAAGCCACTGAATTAGCATTCTTCTTACCATCAGTTTCAATGAAACAATAACAGTACGATGTGTCATCATTGAAAACATGCACATTGAAACAATAGAGTCACAGTAGTCGTTTGTAAAACTGTGTTTACGTTTAGGCGTGGAACAGGAAAATTTTGAGCATAATCAAATTCCATCACTAAATAAGACATATCCTGTTTTGCCTTCTGCACATAATGATTCCTTATTTCTTTTCGTCTTGCTGCCTTGCGTTTATGAAGTGCATATGATAATGCACATTCAACACCGGGATTGTCTTTCAACGTCAGTTCACATGCAGCACAGTAATCACAAGTGTCGGTTTTGGGTCTAACAAAGGCATATGAAAATTCAGTGGAAAGGTAGCGGAAATATGTTTTGTAGTTCATACCCAGATTAGTGCCAGATTTCTCTTTGTAATACTCGCGGAAAAGCTCATAAAGTTTCTTTATCGATATATTAGGGTTCTCAAAGTATTTTAGATTAGTCTTATGCGAGCAATAATGACTGCAGTATTAGTATTTAAATGTTCTGTCATTAGCTCCAACACATTGTTTTACAGTATGTGAGGCCTATTCGCGTGAGACCCCCTTACTTCCCTGAAGTCTGCATTTGCCAGTAGTTTACTTTGAATAACACGCAGCCGCTTCACGGACACTAGTAACAATTTTAGTATGAATTGCTGACATACCGGCATTTTTCTTCTGTTAACACACAACGAATACGACCAAGTGTGCAAACGTTCCTTGTTGGGATTCACAGTCCTCTTTCCAGACGACGTTTTGCTTCGTTCCATATAGTTAGCTAAAAATGAGTCCTGGCATGATTTCTCCTGTTGATTGTAAAATCCTGCAAATATTTTGTTTTGTGTATCCACAGAAAACTGTTCCCAACATGATTTAAGACAACAGTTAGAACAGTACCTGAATTTTTTGCTGCTGTTTCCCTCCAGCATTGACATACTCTTCGCCTCGAAGATGCATACGCTTAATATCTTCTCTCTTCTTGTTTCTTCGCTGAATATATATTTTCTTACCCTTCTTTTTGCTTTTCGCAATACTAGAATCATTGCTGTTACTGGCGTTCATGTTTAGGTTTAAGATATATTCACCACGAAACACAATGGACTGCAGTACGAGTCTATTACCGCCAAAATACAGCTCTGCACACGACACAAAAACAGGAGTACCAACCTCAATTTTTTAAATATCTTGATGAAAATTTCACCACATATTCTTGAAAGACTGGAGAATTCGATAAAATGATCTCCGGAAAAAGGGCATATAGCAATATATGCCCTTTTTCCATATACCGCCTCAATTTTCATCTGCATGAGAGCAACGTGGGGCGGGAAGGGTTACATGTAAAAATAATGGAAAACGAGCGATATTAGTATCTAGTATATAGTTTTCGTACTCGATGAGGTAAATAGTGCCATTGAAGCACAGTTCAACCCACATCGATATGGGTGTAAGAGAATGGGTTGGGAAGGGATTATTTAAATAATCGAAACTATGAATATTAGCATTCAATCTATATTCTACAGAGTTTCTGAGATGAATAGTGGCTCTTCCATTGACGTTTAAGTCCATATTTACCGCACTCCATGTGTTTCCTAAGGAGAAAAAAGAGGAAATGGTTGAAACTGTTAACTCCGTGAGAAGAACGAACATTTGAGCTAGAAAAGATACTAAGCAACAGAAAGAGAGAGAGAGAGAGAGAGAGAGAGAGTAAAGTTGTTAAAAATATATTGTTTACAACTTAATAAGTGGATTTTTTGAATCACACTAGTCGTTTCGGATCCATTTGTAAGGCGCCGTACATGCAACGTCGCCACCTGAGCAGACTATTTTCTGGGGCCCTCACTGTACCAACGATACAATATTATTGGGAAAAGAATTTGAAATGTTCTAGGTTCCCTCTCACAGCAACGTGCACGGTTACCATGTAACTTTTGCGTAGCCACGTTACGTTGTAACAGTCTTGCTTTTTGTCAAAACTGCAACGCCAAGAATAAATGATGGAACGGCGGCCAGACACGGAATTGGTACCACGGTAAATTGGACGATTACAGTTTCAGCAAGATGATGCATGCTGAGCTTCATTGCATCCTCGTTTCCGTGCTTGGAGTAGTGGTGAGAAGGAATGCGTGACTATTCCTCGTTGATGTGAAAGTGGAGAATATAAACAGGCAACTGTATTTAACAGGCTTATCTTGTACCTCGAAGTTGATACGTGACCAAGACATTCCATCAGTGCAGTGACATGTGTGTATAAACAATTAATACAGTAAAATCGTACGCAGTGACTTCAGTGAAAACATCACGCAATGTGACAACGCCGTGAGATGACGAACATCATACACGCATGTATGTGACAAACCGTAAAGCGTCATCCATGGGACTAATACGAAACTAGAACAAGCTAACAGGTGTGAGGTTGTCAGTGTCGACGACCTGGCAGCATCTGTTGGCCGTAATTCGGCGGCACGAAAACTGCGTTAGCTTCCGTTAAACCACAACCATAAACATCTCTGGACACAAATATCCCTGAACATCCTCGTATGGTATTATGAGCATCGTCGTGAACAGAGATGTATGACTAGTATTAGAAGATACCGTGGTGAAGACAAGTTGTCTGCGTGCATTACTGACTAAACTTCAAGTGTAATTGGTGGGTATAGCACATGATCTCAGGTACAACTCATTGAGGACATTCACTATTGGGGACAAAGCCCAATACATCACGGAAGTTTTGGTGCCTGGCGTTATTCCCTTCCTTCAAACCAATCCGAGTGCGATAGTTCATTGAGAGCAGCCTCACTATTGAAAGCAAAGACCACTACTTACAGAATTTCTTGTGCCTGGTGTTATGCACTTAAACAAATCCAAATGCTATATTTCATTGAGGACAGCCTCACTATTGGGGACAAATACTACTAAATCACAGCCTCACTTGACGTTATGCCCTTCCTTCAGACAGCTCTGTACACCACATTTCATCAGAGAAATGCCACTAACACATATTCTGGAACGTGCAAGTAGGGTTGCGAGATTTCTCACAGAAAAAAAAGAAAATTTTACGATTTTTAGGGGGAAAGGAAGACACGTAATATTCAGAATTTGCATATAAAAAACAAATGTTTGATTTCACATAGTAGCGTAGAACAATTTTAATTGCAAAGCAGGAGATTTTCATTAAAAGTAAGTACAAAACATGAAAGACACACACACACAAAAAAAGGTCATTACAATTCCCGGTGGTAACTTATAGTTCAGATCTCACTGCAGATTAAACTACAGGTTCTCGTCTCGTATAGTCCCAGTGTTGAAAGGAAAGCTAAACTCTTATCCAACTAACTAAGATTATTACACAAACTTTTGATGCATTTGAATTGTTTTTTAAACGAAGATTTGACCATCTCATTCTTTTTAATAGTTCAAAATATCCTTAAAGGACATATTAGAATTTACAACCTTGGAGTTCTGCTTTTATTATTCCTGTTCCATCACCATTTGGACAGACGATAGTTGAAACCATATTATTTTCAAACATAATGTTGAGGTGCTGGTTTAATAAGAGATAAGAACGCAACTTATTGCAATTTCTTTCCAGATACTAAGTTACATCGTTAGGTTGCGTTGTTAACAGTACGTGAGAAGTAATTTCCTCTAACTGAATGTTTTCGCAATATTTTCTAACTTGTAAAACATTTTAAGAGTTTCCAGCAATACTATTCATTTTATTAATTTAAGAAAAAGACGGAAGAAATTGTTTTACAGGCAAAATAAAAAACTTATAATTTAAAATCTTACGCACAAGCATTCTTCAAGTAACGAATCTAGTTTAAATTTCTTGGAGGGGCAAGCAAAGAGTAGATTTTACTGGAGGAGGCATTTATTTTTGTTTACCCAATGCAATAGGTTTGTAATACTTCACCTATACTACAATACAACATGTCTAGATACCCACGAGGGGTACTCCCGCCACCTTATTCTCCACTAAAGTCGTCAGTGCCGGAGATACTAATTCTCCGGACTTACAGGAACCAAATGTAACATATATGGAATATGCTTGTTACAGATACTTGTACGTACGTGATGATCCTCTAGCAGACAGTACCACTGACGTAAAATTTTACATAAGCAGCGGGCCATGCGATTTCTCTGGGACGCATTCTACAACCTTTTAATTCAATTCCACGACGCAGGTTTCGATTGCAACATGTGGTAGGTTCACGCCAAACTACTGTACCGTTGCCGACCCGTAACCCCCTTTTCGGGATTCGTTTTGCTTTTCTCGCTACTTTAAAATCATTAATATTAAAAAAAAATTCAATTACTCTATTGTCATCTAATTAATGCAGGTCTTGTTCGTTGTTTAATTTCTTTCTTTATATTTTTATTCTTTCTGTGGGGTTAACTTAGCTAGAACGAAAATCTAAAGTTATCTGTTTGTCTCACAAGAGGAAAAGAACTTCGTCTCATACCTTTTTCTCTCATCTTTGCTGTATCGAAACAGGCATGAGTTTGTAATCTATAACCTTTGAAACGCTGCATGTGCGAGTGAATATCCAACCCTTGTGTCTTATCTGAAAGTCTTGTGTTACTTTTGAATACTTCTATGGTTATCTGTTTAAGCCCAGATGTTCACTAAAAACTTTCTAGACGTATAATTAACTTTCTGACACCAAACTTGACATTTCTAGGTGCTAAAAATCTTCACTTTGACCAGGGCCGGATTTAGCATTTTGGCGCCCCTAGGCCCAATAATTTTTTCCGCCACCTAGTCTGCTTAAAGTTACTTTCCTAAAAACCGTGGAGCAGTGATTTGAACATTGGCACGCACACGGCGCGTGCGCCCCTAATCACTCCGAGCAGTAGCGCCGAGCCAGCCTAGAGGCAGTGGCAATACGATGCGTACCGCTCAACGACATCCCTACAGCCAGTTCTCCCGTGTTTGAGATCAATGTTGTAACGAAGTTAATGCATAAAGTTGAAAAATAGTTTAACTTTACCAACAATTATTTGTTCCAATGAACTTCAAAATCAGGATAATTTATTAGCCTGATTTTTTAAAATCAATTCAAGAAATACGTTAAGTTATGGCTATTTATTTTTATTTCTATATTTTTTTATGTTTTTTCTCTCGGCCGTGCGCCCCCTGGAAGCTTGCGCCCATAGGCCCGGGCCTATTGGGAAATCCGGCCCTGACTTTGACACTATATGAATTAAGCGTGCACACTTGTGTTATTGCTATCATTATGAAACTCATAAAATTCTGATAAATCACGAATTTCTTGATGTTATCAAATTAACCTTTAACTTTTGGTATATTATGTGATAGATGACGCTCAAGTTTTATACTATTTGGATTAGCGCGAATGCTTGAATATTCTAGTTAACACCCCAAATAGTCGTTTAGATAATTTGCATCCAATCTAAACGCGAATTAGTTTATTGCACACGAGTGTTTTCCTTTCGGAAAGACACCTCCTTAGTATACGCCCTCGTGAGTGACGTGTGCCCAAACTCCCTGAATACAAAAAGGCTCCCCAAGCCTGTTTCGTGAAGGGATTATCAAGTTGTCGCCGAAGCACGAACCCCGTGCTCGATGCCCTTCGGGGGAATTACTACGTAACTTCAGGAGTTACAAGTTGCTTTCGTTTCGTTTCGCCCCTTCGAGTGGGCTCCGCTCCACTCACTCTCTGGGCTAAGATTCTGTCCTTCGTCCGACGGACTTTGCGTTTTTCCTCCGACTTTGTCAGAGTCACGGAGAGAAGAACTTAGTAAGTTATCAGTGTGTGTTACTATACTGCTTGTATGGAAAACTTCGTTATTCCAGTTCTCCTTCAAGAAACTACCGTCTTTACTTGTGTGTGTGCATTCCAGCAAGAACTCTTATACTGCGCTGAACTTTGCTTCTAGTGAAATCACTGATACATCATGCAGGCAGTTAAATTCCTATCCTTTCATTAAACTGTCCTTATTTCTCTTTCAAGATTGATTACATTCTGACCCTTCAGATTTCATGCATACGCCACTGCAATTTTAGGCGTCATCTAATCTTACCACTGCTGTACGAAATATCTACTTATTCAAAACTCCTCTATGCTGTACACAAGCAACACCTAATAAAACTTATACCACGTCGAATTCGGCGTTACAGTCATTTCTAACGCCTGACTAAACCCCTCAAGTTATTGCCTCGCGTACCATAAATTCTCTTATAAATTATCTCCGAAGAAGCCACTCGCCGACGTAAATCAATTACGAACATCTGTCTTGTTACTTTGATCTCCTTGTGAACCACAACTCCTTTCACACCTGATAAGGACCTAGTGCTTCGCCATCTTGGTATCTGAGAAATTTTGTGGACCACTACCATCTTGTGCGCCCTGCGACTCCAGTTCAATCTCGATATTCGCTCATGGAAATTCCGGTTGGAGAAAGGACTTCAATCTTCGAAGGAATAGGTAGCGTCCTCCAGGTTTTACCGCTCGAACCTCTTCAGACGCATCCTGGGAACTTTTGGTTGCATTGAAACATCTCTTTTGCCACGCCACGCTCGACTTGGACTTATATCCGGCACGACGAGACGAAAAGAGCCCACTTGAAATTATTCTCCAATCTCCGTATGTGTTTAATTATGAGGTGAGTCTTAACTCGTCGCACTGACTGTCAGAATCACGTACTGCTTTGCGCACCCAACATTTTATTTCAAAGATTGTTCTTACATAAGTGGTTCTAACAACTTGGGTTATTAGCGATTAATATCTATTCCGTTCTATTATTTCATTTACCAAATTATTATTAGGCTAATCTATCTAAGCCGCTAATGAAATGAGCATTTCTTTTGATTGAGCAAGCATAGCCAAAGCCTGACCCTCTTTTTTGAACTACATATTCGAGGTCCATATAATTCTATTAATAATTCTGTTCTACATTGTATTAGTTTTGACTTAATTATTTGTGTGTAGAAAGTGCCTGAATGCTTGTAGTTAAGCCAAGCTGTCGTCTCGCTACTAATGTCTATTTCTTTGCACGAGTCCTAGCTATTATTTATCTTAGTTCTCAAATTAATCTCCTCCTTGTGGGATTCACGTTAACTTGCTTGAGCCGCCACTGCCGCACTGGCATATATCTGCGAGACACTCGTAAATTAAGGCTAATTTATATTCTCATTAATACGTGCTACGTGCTAAAACCTTAGTAATTAATTATTTTTGATATTGTTATAAATAGGCACTCATTAGTATCCTGTTCTCTCTCTCGATCAAACCGCCTCCTCTTGATGTCGGATGTTGTTCGAACATGACGGACCTACTCGTTATTTTAAGGACTGAATTGTTGAGCTGAGAGCCGGCTCAACCGTCAGGTGCATCTTAAAGTAAATGGTATTCTACGACCTTTCCATGGCCATTTCTTAATTACATTTTTATTTTAATTCGGGCAACCAACGGTAGAGATACGCTTCGCTAATTAATCCTTTTATGTGGTGGGATAATTTCATAAGTGGCCGCAATAGTTTTTAGCATCCTCTCACCGGCCACGACACTACTTAAATATGAAAGTTAGAGGTGTTGTAGTGTTTTGACATTGTAATCAATTTTGTACACCCATTTAATGAATCAGTTCATAAGGTACAAAATTCATTCAACTTCTAAGTGCTTTTCTTGGTGTTTTGAAAGTTTAACAAACATCACTTCATCAGTGCAATGAGAAAATATGAAGGAGAAAAGGAACTTTCTAATTGCTTTAATAGTTTCGCAGTCAGGTAAGTTGTAGTTCTAAATTTAAGTACTTAGAAATGCCATGCGTTGTAGAAGCAAGCGGAAGATTTTTTTAAAAAGTTGAAAAAGAAATTAAAAATATACATTGATAAGACGGGTATATTTAAATGGCTTATTTTTTTATCATATCCAATCCTAACTAAGACGATTAATTCTTAAGTTTCAAAGAAGAAAAACATCACTCGCGAAATGTTTCATTTTAAAACGTAACTTTATTATTATTATTATTATTATTATTATTATTATTATTATTATTATTATTATTATTATTATTATTATTATTATTATTATTATTTTACAAAGGGTACTCCGCAATACGCTCTAAACGGGCGGATATGGGGGATAACTTGCCCCTTTTCTCTTGACTGATGCTAATCAAAATCAGTGGGCTCCATTGGGGAACTAGAAAGAATGTCACGAGCAATGTTACATCAAAATCAGGAAATTTTTACTTCTTTTTTTTAAAACGGAAAATTATTATTAATGTGGTTTCATAAGATGGTATTAATTCACCATCTACCCTTTAACTATTCTCAGCCATAAGAATAGGAGTAAGGTTCTAACGCAAAAGAAAATCTTACGTTTTATTTTTTTAAAAAATCGGAAAATTTTCACAGAAGTTTTGCGAAACACTTTTTGTTTTAGTTGGGATCGGGAAGCAGATGCTAGATTTAGTATCTCATTATTGACAGATTACTGTTCCAAGTGATGGTAATCATTGCCAAGCTTTAGAAAAAATGTACGCAAATATTGCATTAAAATCCAATACTTTTAACTAAAGTTTATTTCTCATTCCTGACTGGTATCAACATCAAGTAGTAAGGATTATGGAGAAACCTCGAAGAGTGTATGTGGCATACTGAATAAAAATTGAAAAATATTTACAAAACCATTCTTAGGACATACTTTCCAAAATTGGCTGAGGAAAATTTACTCGCTTATTCCGGGAACATACTTTTTAATTCCTGACAAGAGATAGCTCTCACTGTTCACTTTAGACAAATGTGTAATTCCTATCAGCAAGGACTCAAAGAAAATACATAACATCTCGGATTAAAATCGAATACGTTTGTGTTCAAAAATTATCGTCATATACACACTTTTTAAATAATGGGTTTGTAAGAATTTAGCAATATCATTTTATACTTGAGAGATTTTAACTGGAATTAGTGGAGATAATTGAGAAAGGAAATTGCGTTACATTGCATCAAAATTGAATAATTGTTACGATAGATATTTGGGTAAATGATTTTCTTATCATATTATTTATATAAGGAAACTTCTTAGTTCGGGGAACTCACTTTCATTTACCAGTTATATTTAACCGATTTCAATCGCATTCTCTAAAGGATATGTCAAGAATCTCTAAACAATATAAAAACAGAATTATTGTATCCAAAAGGCATAATTTTTAAATAAGTTATAAAGAAAATTGTTTTGTATATAAATGATTGTCAATAATACGTGCAACACCTAAAATGCGTGAGAGTGTAATACTGGCGTGCATGTGGAGCGTTAGCCGTTGTTGCTTGTGAAGTATGTGATCGTCTGTAGTACATCAGACAGCAAGATCACAAGCGGTGGTGGTCAAAATGAGAAACTTCTGATCTTTCAAGTGCTGTCAGATGCATTGGAAGGAACAATACCCAAAGTGATAAGAATTTACAGAACTCATAGGAAACAACTTCGACGAAGAATTTAGTGAACGGCAGAGAAGCCTCAATGACAGGGATCTCTGAGCATTGAATATGTAAAAATCTTTGAGTTTTACGTCCCACGGTTATGCCGGTTAGGCTAAAGGAGACGGTGATGATGAGAGATGAGTGAAATGGTGGAATGAAGAAAGTGGGAGGAAACGGGAGAACCCCGAGAAAACCCACGAGCACGATGTTTGTCCACCACAAAGTTCACTTGGCGGGGGCTGGGATCGAACCCGGGACCCCAAGCACCAGAGGTGAACGCTCTACCACTGAGCCACCGCGCCCCCAGCATTGAATATGTAGTCGTAGAGCATTCACCTTTGGCACTTGAAGTCTCTAGTTCGATCCAAGCCCGTGCAAAATGGGTTTTGTGGTAGAAAAACACCCCGTGTGTGGGTTTTATCGTGGTTCTCCTCTTTCCTTCCACTTTCTTCATACCACCGTTTCATTCTTTCTTATCATCACCATCTCCTTTAGCCTACAGGGCATAAACGAGGGACATAAACCTAAAATTTTAAATTCATTTCATTTCTGAGCATTGAAGAAGATTGTCACCAAGGATCGTGGGGTAAATGCTCCAAAAGTAACTGCAGAGTTAAACCAACAATTGGCACAGTAATCCGCAGACGGGTTAAAATTTCCAACCTTTGGCCCCATCAACAACGCTTTTGGGCAAAAAAAAAAAAAAGTTTCGAATACAAGTAAAAGTGACCGTCAATAATATGGTCTAATGTGTCCTTTTTCACATTATTTCATACAACAGGCATATTTATCCACGATGCCAGTCATCCAAATAAACTTATACAGTAGAGCGTCGATTTTCCGAAGTAATTGGGGGACATGGGTGTTCGGAAAACTGGTTTGTTCGGATAATCGAACTGTACATGTTTATTTGCCAAAAAGAAGTACTGTACAGTAAATTTATTCATAAAAACAGGCATCTCTTTAAGTATTACAAAGTAACGTACAAAGGCAACTTTAGTAGGAATATATAGTATGTGGTACAGTTTATTAAACAAAAATATTTACATATTACATACGCATTTTGCATGAACAATACACACAGTACACAAAATTAACGTTTAAAAAATCCTTTATTTTGGTCTGTCTAAGCAAGCCTACACGCTTACGAGCAGCTAAGTCACGTACTTTTTTCATTACAGATATCTGAAAGTGGTCACTTTCATCTTGGGCTTCAAACCAAGTTTCGAGTACACAGTTCGGTTAAGCGGTCGTTCGGTTGACCGACGTTCGGATAATCGACGCTCTACTGTACTTTAAATGGTCTCCTCCTATTCATGTCAAACAGCGTCGGTTCTGTAATGCTATAGCCATGATTTCTTCACACTTCATGGGTTCAGGGATTCCACATATTGGACTCATTAAACCCGTGATTATATAGGTATTTTAGGTAACCATGTCATCCTATGGCCCAGAAGTTATTTCCGAACAATAAGGCTATTTTTAAGATGGAAATGTGGACATTTATACTGCTGGGACTATTGAAGCTTAGTTCCGTAATCATCTGGATTTAATACAACGCTTCCTTTGGTATATCCAATCCCCAGATTGCAACATTATTAAACCCATATGATCAGTTCTGGATCTGAGAATCCGAAGGAAATATCCATTCTTCATTCTTTCACTCCATGAAGATCGGTAAAATATCAATTCCTCAGCAAACAATTCATAACTTCTTTTTCTGTGAAGCAGCACATACACAACGCAAAATAAGGGAAGTGCACACACTACCCGATGATAATATTACAGTTCTTGTCCAAAAGACGGCCTACCCGTATTAGTTATCATCACCATTGTGAAAGGTAGAAGTCAGCAAGTTTTGAATTGTGTCAGTCCATTGTGAAGCGAAATATTGAAAAAAATGAAATGGAATCTGAAATGAAAGTTTTACGTCCCACGGGTATGCCGCCTAGGCTAAAGGATACAGGGATAAGGAGAAATAAATGCAATGGTGGAATGAATTAAGTGTGACGAAACGGGAGAACCCCGAGAAAACCCACGCACACGGTGAGTGAGATATTGGTAATGACGGTAGATTTCAGTTTACAGTTTTGTCTACGTGTCGGTCTTATAGATAAATAGGAACATCTTGTTACATATATGATTTGTCTTATTGTCTGGTGTACCCAAGTATCGTAACAAGTATTAAATTACGGAAAATGTTACTACATGATCCGATATTATATGTTTAATATGTTAATTTTCCAGTACCGGACAAGTACACAATGTTTTTCTTACAGAAAGTTTGTAACTTTCTCGTTCTTGTTGTTTCCAGGCATATGCTATCAAGATGGAAAGAAAAAAGTGGGTGGAAGAGGATTTGAGGAAGGCAACTCAAGCAGTCATGATAGGTTAAATGAGTCTGACGGTGGCAGCACGTCATTTTGTGATGCCCAAGAGCACTCTAGCTAATTGATTGAGAGACTTGAAAATTGGGAATACATTCTCCGGTAATGTGCTGATTGATAAAACGTTTTTAAAAGAAATAGAGATGCAGCTTGCTAATCATTTAAAGAACTTGGATAACCATTTGCAGCTGATGAAAAAAATGAGTTTTTGAAATTTATCTTCGATTCAGCAGAGCACCTCAAAATTAATTATCAACATAATAAATACAAAGAGATATGCTGGACATAAATTCTACTATAATTTCATGAAACCTCATCATGCTGAGCATTCCACACTCGACAAGTGTGCAGAGAGCTCTCTAATTTAGTAAAAATTAACTAGATTTATTTCTTTTGACAAATATCAAGGGTTGCTTACAAAACACAATTTTGAGCCCTCTAAAATATTTAACTGTGATGAGATTGGAGTGTCGGTCGTTCATGATAATACAGCTCAAGTTCTGTCTCAGAAAGGAATAAAACAGGTCAGAAAAATTACTTCAGGAGAAACATCAGAATACGACTCACGATTGATGCAATTGACAATTTAGTTCTTTTCCCCTTTGTTTGTATTTCCATGATAAAGGATATCTGAAGCAAGAGCACCTGAGAAGAGTGTTCTCATTGTTGAAGAAAATGGATGGACAACAGCTATGAGTTTTCGGAAATATCTTGAAATATCAATCGTGGAAGTGAACCTAATAAAAGAAGATTATGCCCACTGATTGCTGAGAGACACACTTCCCACAAAGACCTTCTGTTTTTTTGTATGCTAAGGAGAACAACATTCATATGATTAGCCTACCCCCATCAGACGATACTTAGATTACAACCATTCGAGCTATAATGAAACAGCATTTACAAAAGACTACAACGAGGCTTGTTCTTTATGGATGAGAAAGTATGATCCCTTGAAAATTTCATTAAAAGACGTGGCTGCTTTGGTAAACAAAGCGTTCACCATCATTTGCAGAATAGACCTAGTAAGATCAACCTTTAACTGCAAATGGTTCTACCCATTGAATAGAAATGTTTTTACTGAATTGGATTTTCTTCGATCAACACATTTCTGTGTCAATCAAAACTCCAATTTCCGAAAGTCACCTTTTCTCATTCCAGTAACATCTTCAGAAACAACTTTACCAAATTCATGGGGTATGATACACTGTTCTGTTACCAAAATTTCTCGCTCAGCTCCAGAAATTTCTTCATTTAGTCACAGTATGTTGTGAACTTCAAGACAATTTCTGACAGTAACTGAAGAGTTCTCCCTATTCACAAGTGAATCAAATAGCAGGTTAGAGATGAGAAAAAACGAAAGTCAAACCAGCCAAATTTTAACTTTAACTCCGTACAAGAAAAGATCAGAAAAGAAACTTCACAGAAAACAAAGTAATATAAGAACACTTAATAAAAGAAACAAAATTCAAGAGTGCACAGTTTCTAGTGGACGATAACAACTCAACGAAAAGGCTGCCGATGAAAGAAAACAAACAAGTGCAAAGAAAAGTAAGAAGACAATTTCAAAAACATTGAATTTTCACGCTGGTGGCGAAGAGGAGAGCAATAATGGGTCAACGATCATTGCCATTACTGCATGCTTTGCTCCAAGACCGTAAACGAAAATGGGTGCAGTGTTTTTTGTGTCAGGGATGGGCTCATATTGAATGCATAGGCCAAGAGAATGTTTACTATTACACATGTGATCTCTCCAAGTAGGTCTAGTGCTTGTTTATGTAGAGATTAATTTATATTTTCATATTCTTTGTGCAGTACTGAGATTATAGGTTTATATTTATTTGCTTGTATTATTGTTTTTGAAACGACAATACAGGATTTTTGTTATTTACTTAAATTTACTCTAATGCAGAGAAAAACTAAATACATGGAAGTTCATCGGGATCGTTAAAATGGATATAACGTAGATCCATTAACGCATTATGGATGCGTTAAAATATCAAATAATACTTTTGATAAAGTGGATATTTTCAGATATCTATAATCAATATTAACAGACAAATACCATAATCACGAAGAAATTAAATCTCGATTAAAAGCAGGAAATTCTTCTTATTATTCAGTTTAAAATCTTTGGTCGTCGCGAATTAAGTCGAAGAATTATAAGCTTAAAATCTACAAGACGATAATCATACCTGTTGTTCTGTATGGTTGCGAAACATGGTCCC
This sequence comes from Thermobia domestica, assembly GCF_964235325.1. Taxonomy (NCBI): domain Eukaryota; kingdom Metazoa; phylum Arthropoda; class Insecta; order Zygentoma; family Lepismatidae; genus Thermobia; species Thermobia domestica. Next base: position 59,570 of record NW_027655965.1, on the reverse strand, counting down.
TTACACTGAAGGAAGAACATAGACTTAAAGTATTTGAGAACAAGGTCCTTAGACGAATATTCGGACCCAGAGGAATGGGAATGGGGAATGGCGTAAACTTCACAACGAGGAACTACATAATTTATACGGTTTAACAAACATTGTTAGGGTGATCAAGTCTAGGAGGCTCAGGTGGGCAAGTCATGTACCCAGAATGAAAGACAGTAGGAACACTTTCAAAATCTTAATTGGAAGACCAATCGGAAAACGATCATTAAGAAGACCTAGGCGCAGATGGGAGGACAATATTAAGATGGATCTCTCAGAGATAGGGATACAAAGTAGAAACTGGATCCAGTTGGCTGAGAATAGGTCAGTGGAGAGCTTTTGTGAACGCGGCATTGAACTTCCGAGTTCCATAGGCCATAGAGTCAGTTAGTTAGTTACTTAAATATATTTAGTAATGCCTTTAGACATGTTTTGAAGTTCATATTTCTTTTCATTCCTTGCACGTAATAGAACCAGTTTTATTTATTTATTTATTTATTTTTGACTAGTACTGGGTAACATTTTTCGTAGTTTGTGAATTTGAATTTGTTTCTCATTTAAAAAAATATATGCTCTTAATTTCTGTAGTACGTTTTTACTGTATGTTTTTCTAATACATGTCTAACATTAATATGATTGCATTACCTTCATGATGTACCATTTACTTATCTCATGGACCCGGAAAAACCTTAGGGCCCGGTGCTGTACGCATTTGCCTTACTGTACGTTGTCAAACGTCTTGCTTAAGACTTACCGACAATTTACACAAATGCACAATGTAAAAAGTGCGATAAGTACAAAAAGTTTAAAATAATAAGTAGGAAAATGTGAGATAAAACATACAAAGTAAAAAAAGATGATAAGATAAAAGGACGGAAAATTAAATGTCACAATCGGGAAAGAAAGCGTAAAAATCAAGGTAAGATCCAAGTTGGATAAGTTCAAAGAATGAAACAAGTTCAGTGACAAGGCATAAAGAGATAAAAATTGAGGGAAGGGTTTATACATAATAGAAAACAGTACAGAGGAAAAGGTGCAAATGTATGTAATGGAACAAGAAAACGTATCATGTGTAGTGTGAAGGTAGGAACAGTCCCGCTTAACCTCTTCCATCCACGTAGCACCACGTGGACATGTGGATTTCAAGGATAACACTGACAGATTCCCAGTTCATGACTTGCATGTCACGACAAATCAGTGCTGTTCTTCAGACTAATGATGGGACATATTAATCAGATAATTTGCATTTCTTCTGGTGTTTAAATTATTTTTACAACCATCTGCGTATATAGGGGACTACATAGTACAGTATAAACTCGCCACGTTGGATGCTTTTTACATCTTGTTATCACTTTATTCTTGGCCAATTTGAACTTATTTCATAGGTTGAGGATAGTTACAATTTGTGTTTCATTAAAATAGGACTAATTTTACGTGTTGCCGTTAGAAGAAATAAACAAACGGGTGAGAAATTGTCGGGTGAGACGAATGACAGAAATACACTTCAATTAGTTCTTGATAGTTTTATCAATAATATAGCTTGATATTTTTATAGAAGATTTAATCAACAGATACCACTCAAATCTTGACAAAATTACAGTAAAGAAAGTGGAATATTATGTACCACTTCACTTATGTTACTGAAACAATGAAATTAGATTTCAGGGTTTTCATTGTTCTCTTTGTTTTTGATATTATACTTTTATTTTTGATAATCCAGCAATCTCATTGAAAACAGTACTCGAGACAGAAAACGATAAATATTTATGTTATTTTACTTGTTTCTGTTCACATCTCTGAGCCTTTCTTTTTCTACTTCTTTCTGTTGTTTTCCCAAGATGGAATTTTAGTGGTGATCTCCAAGATTACACATTCGTGCAAAACATTTGATCTTACAACCAACTACAATAAGCCACCGAAATCAAGAAGAAAGCTAAGACCGTCACAGACGCCTGTGCCTATACCAACATCAAATACTCATGAGATCCTTTGAAAAGCTATAGATAACATAGACAAAGCTTCCACTGCAAGCACTGAACTTGGGAAGGATAAGACAATAGACGACATGAAACACTGTAGCTCAGACGTCACCAAAACTTGGAGATACATATGTAATTGCCCGCCTACCAAGGGCTATAATTTACAACAATTAATAATTTAAGATTGTAACAAAGAAGGCACTTTCCTATTAATGAAAGGATACACAAAAATTAAGTGCAAATATTACGAATTCGTGCAAAACTTTTGTTCCTACAACAAACTACAATATGCCACCGAGATTAAGAACAAAACTCTGAATATTAAAGCGGTTATTCGTCATCTTCCAATTGATACTAACATTGAACATCACAACAGCACTCAAAGAGAAAGATTACCCAATACTCTCCGTTTCACAAATGCGAACCCAGACTCGTGAAGGCGGGAAAGAGAAAGTCCTCATCCCACTATTCTTGATTACATTGAAGAAGACTCTACAAGCTACTAGAATCTTCCAAGAAGACTTATTGATACACATGAAAGTTTGCATAGAACCATTACAAAAGAAACATTACTTGCAATGCTTTAAATGCCAAAGATTTGGGCGTCCGCAAGACACTTGCCAAGCTCTGCCTCGGTGCGTTAAGTGCACCGGCTTTCATTTTACGTACCAATGCGAAAAGAAGACTAGAAACACACCAGCTAAATGTGTCAACTATAAAGGCGTTCAATCTGCTAATTATTCCGGATGTCTGCTAATACAACAAATTCTACAAGAAAAAAGAAAAACAACAGCAGCAAGCACAATCTCACATTCAGCCCCTCTTCAAGACATCACTGCTACAGCTGCTTCAAGATCTACACCTACAATATCATGCACAATCGAAGCTTCAAAACCTAAAAAGTCCCCTGCTGATAATTCATCCACTGAAAACATCATCCAAACTATTAAAAAACATCTTCAACTTTTGAAGGATTTAAACTTGACCAACATAATACACACGCTAAGCACCTACATGCCAAAGCTGAAAGCTGCTCCAGATCTGCTCAGCAAATTCACCATTCTCATGGATTTCTTCTCTGAACCATTACCATGAAGTCAAGGAACCTTTTCAGCAGTTCATTGCTTGTTATAAGATAGGCCTACATTTTTTCTTGTTTTACTTTGTATTGTTCTGTGATTTTATATTGTATCCAGCCAATAACATCAATAAATAAATATCTGTTACCCATCTCGATATGCAACTACAAATAAATAGATACTCATGGCTCAAGTAAAGACGTTACCTTTTGCGGGCTGCCCATATTCAGATGGGAATCAAATTGCACTTCAAAATTATATTTCTGATTATTTACTATTCTAATACAGAGTAATATTGTGTGGATTGTTGGGATTATCAACAAGAAAAAGAAATATTATAATTACTGCGTGAGATCTGTGCGTGATCATCAAGTTATGATTCTGACATGTGGTAATTGCATCATACATACTCGTAATTCAATTATTCTTGTTAAATCTCTTCAATTCAACAAAACTGAAAGGACGAAACAATGTAATTGTCTACGGAGATTGCTAGATATTCTTGAGCCAAGTTTAATTGATAAATTGGGTACACACATCATGAGACCAAATATCACACTGTATACATTTAACAAAATCGTCTCTATTTCTTACTACGTACGTACATGCACGAACACTCACTAAAATAATTCGGAGGTTTTTGGCGGGAATATCCCTGTGCTACTGAGAACTCCCATCCATAGATTCCATAGATTCATCTCATCTCAAACCTAAAGACCGCTGGCTATGAGAAAAGGAAAAAATCTTTGAGTTTTACGTCCCACGCATATGCCGGCTTAGCTAACGATGATGATGAGAAATGAATGAAATGGTGGGATGAAGAAAGTGGGAGGAAACGAGAGAAACCAGAGGAAACCCACGCAAACGGTGTTTGTCCACCACAAAATTCACTTGGCACGAGTTGGGATCGAACCAGGGACCTAAGCACCAGAGGTGAACACTCGACCACTGAGCCACCGCGGTCCCCATGAAAAAAGGAGTAACTCTATGTTGTCGCCTATAAGTTTTTCTTTGTTTGTAAATATATACTTTAAAATACAAAATTTAGAACAGGCATAGACTAGGGTTCGTCCTTGATCAATTTTCTTGAACTTATTATTCTTGTTATTGATACGGTTAATAAGTGTTCAATTTGTCTAACACACTATTTGTGGAATTTTCTTAAATAAATAAACAATTAAATAATATAGATGTAACAAAAAGTAATTTTTATTTTCGAATTTTCGTTTTGATAGACGAAGGAAATTTTCATTTCTATCGTGATAAATTTTCGCTACTACATTTAAAAATCATTATAAATAATAACTAAGAAGTGACTCACCAAGGTGTATTGCAGCTATGGGTTAACGTCATATATCTTACGCCTAGTTGGTAAAACATCCGAAGAACTGCTAAGCTGTTACCGATGGAGTGACCACCTTCAATTCCGATCAAACTCGCGATTCTTCCGGACCTGTGAACATCCTCTATACCTAAATGAAAATGAAACAAAAAATACGTAATTAACAATTCAAATAACATATTCTGAAGAAATGGAAGAAAAAAAAAGTGTTCATTAAAAGTCCTACACAAATAACTTCTGACAAGAAATCCATCTTTTAGACATTATAGCATGCTTGGCAAACTGAAATTTCATTGGAAGGAGCCCTCAAGCACTCATCGAATAACGTGTAAATAAATTGGCTTAGTGATGTCAGCAGCTTTTCCTAGTTGAAATTAAAGTGTAATCATATATGCTTCATACAACTTTGTTTCATCTTAACTTACAGCATATGATTTCTTGGTAAATAAAAACACAAAAATGTATGATTCATAATTACGTCTACCAAGTTAAAAAGAAAAAAGCGAAAGCATAGCGCATTGTTTTTAACTCATACGCTACACTCTGAAGAGGTTAAATATTCGTAATTAGGTATTGAACGAATTAACTGTTATACGTACACTGAAAAAAACATTATTTGTACATCTATGAACAGAAGTTCGTTCCCCGTCCTATGAAATCCTACCAAGTTGGCGATGAGTGAGCTTGAACATTTGACAAAAAGGTGTTAGACTTAACAATATCTATGAAAGCAACAATAGCTTTTAAATGTGGCTTTCTACCCAAAATTTACATAACAAAAGTGTTTCATAGAAAAGAAACAAATTTTTGGTCGTGTTAATACAGCATCATTAAATAGATAATATTAAATAGACTACCCAGATCATTTTGAAAGCCTCTGAACTCAAGTTTGTAGAAACAGATGTTAAAATTCATGTTCTTTTATTACTTTTAGAAGTATCTTGCATTCTCACGATAGAGCTCCTTCGTAGCTAGGTAGTTAGAGTTCGCGCTTTTCACGTGAGAGGCCCGGGTTCGATCCCCGTCAGGAGCTCTGTGGTTCGGATCCCACGTTACGCTCAAGGTCCACGTCTTATACAACTTCTCTGCTGAAATTAAGGCTATACATCAAAACAAACAAAAAAGCATTCACATGATAAAGATAACAATTTGACTATTGGGAACGATGGGAAACAACAACATGACATGGGATTCAAAACATATCAAGTCTGTAAAAAGTATTCAACCCTTTGGTTACGAGATAGCATCAGGGTCCCCAATCTCAGAGTATATGTCACAACGGATCAGACATAACGTTATTTGCCAGCTACAGTAAAAACTAGTAGGCCTAGATGTGCAAAACATGAGTTTTCATAAATAAGACGTAATATATTGCATCGTGAAGATGAGCTAACTTTCCACAAAACTTCCCTATATTTCATAACTTTATTTCGCCAAAGGAACAAATGCTGTACAGGTACGTGAAGAAATTTGTACTGTTTAAAGAGCAGAATACGTTATCAAAACCAACGGCCAAAAGACAGTTCAATCGCTTTCCTTCCATAAATCTACGTTATCAAAACCAACAGCCAAAAGATAGTTCAATCGCTTTCGTTCCGAAAATCTACGTTATCAAAACCAACAGCCAAAAGATAGTTCAATCACTTTCGGTCCCTAAATCTACGTTATCAAAACCAACAGCCAAAAGATAGTTCAATCGCTTTCGTTCCGTAAATCTACGTTATCAAAACCAGCAGCCAAAAGATAGTTCGATCGCTTTCGTTCCGTAAATCTACGTTATCAAAACCAACAGCCAAAAGATAGTTCAATCGCTTTCGTTCCGTAAATCTGCGTATCAAAACCAACAGCCAAAAGATAGTTCAATCGCTTTCGTTCCGAAAATCTACGTTATCAAAACCAACAGCCAAAAGATAGTTCAATCACTTTCGGTCCCTAAATCTACGTTATCAAAACCAACAGCCAAAAGATAGTTCAATCGCTTTCGTTCCGTAAATCTACGTTATCAAAACCAGCAGCCAAAAGATAGTTCGATCGCTTTCGTTCCGTAAATCTACGTTATCAAAACCAACAGCCAAAAGATAGTTCAATCGCTTTCGTTCCGTAAATCTGCGTATCAAAACCAACAGCCAAAAGATAGTTCAATCGCTTTCGTTCCGAAAATCTACGTTATCAAAACCAACAGCCAAAAGATAGTTCAATCACTTTCGTTCCGTAAATCTTGATGTCCAAAGTGCCTCCTCGTAGTAGACAACCCATCAGAGCAAAAGAGGGTGATATTCAGGAAACATCGAGTAAGACCAGCATATAAGGAGTCATGATATCCCCAATGACCTAATCATTCATCACCAAACAGTGTTACACTATTTGGAGAAAACTTGCTACAAAGAAAAACTCGACGTTTGGGTACTTTATGATCTGATTCGAAAACATTTTGTCCATCGGATTTCCATGTGTGAATGTCTACTGAAATGTAACAAACTCGAGCCATTTCTGAGGCGGTTAATCACGATGTTAATTCTACAACAACAATGTGCGAAAAAAGATCATGGAAGAAGCGAGAAGATTATCCATAACTAGAGGCAAATCCCACACTGACGCCCAGGAAAGTTACGTTGCGCGTTTATTGGGATTGGAAGGGCATCGTACATCTACGACCTGCTGCTGCCGGGAAGAACGATGGACTCGGCTCTGTACTATGGACAATTAGCACGAGTGCATTTAGTAATTCAAAAGAAATGGCTGGAACTGATCAACGGAAAAAGTGTTGTATACTATAAGATGACAACCCCAGAGCTCAGACATTTTTAACGGCAAATTAGAAATTGCTGGAATTTGGCTGGGAGATTTCAATGTATCAACCGTATAGCTCGAACCTGACACCGTCAGATTAATACTCGGTTCGCTGTCTGCAGAATTCCCTGAAAAATGTTAAATTAGTTTTAAAAGAGTTCTGTGGAAACCATGTATCACAATTCTTGGACCAGAAACCACAAAAGTTTTATGGCGACATTTTTATGTTATTTCCAGGATGTATTAGAAAATCACAGAACAAAATGATGATAAGTGGTTTCTAGTATTATTCTCAAATAACAATAAATGTATTCTCGATTTCGACCGCCAAAGACTCAATTCTGTTTACACAACCTGATATAAACAGTAGCTAGAAGTTGAACAGAAAGTGCGTATGCTTGTCATTAAGTCATTTGATAGACTAGATATGTTAATATCACACCGAGATTTAGATCTAATTCAAAATAATGCATTTTTTGTCCGTTTGCAAAAATTGGTTTTGGTAAATATACAGTATGTGGGAATGTTCAAATGTTTGTCCTTGCGCTTTGTTTATGACCACGGAAAGAGATTGCTTGACAGGAAGTGGTCTTGATTGAAAATCAATAGGTTATTCTACATCATATGGCATCAAATTAATTCAAGGCTTATAAACTCGGTTGTTAATATGAGTTCCAGTTATTATGGGTATTAAGAGATTTTACAACCAATCTTTTTCCGTTCCGAAGTACCAATGACGGATATTAAAATTTCTTAACAACTAATATGACAACTCGTAATAAATTCGATCGAATGCAAAGTGGAAGCCCAAATAATAAACAGGAAAGGACGTCCAGCATAGTTACTATCCATTTTCATCAAACAATTTAGTTGAATTAAGACAATCTACGTTGCAATCCAATCGTCATTAAATTGCATTATCTTCATAATTTGCTAGTGTAGATTAAGTTTCCCTTAAATCGCCACAATATACCTGGTGTCAAGAATTCTTTCCTTGCTTACAAACATTCATAAGGCATAAAATATAACACATAGACAAATGTTTTTTTTCTATCTTGAATTGCATTTTAACATATTCAAGTTTTTGTGTACTTACTGTTATTTTGTTTATTACGGGGTCCAGTGAGTAACAACTGTGGAATCTCAAACTCAAACCAGGAGAAAGCCCATTGTGTCCTCTAGTATAATGAGACACAGTCACCAAAAACAGTCCAGAGACAATTCCAGACAACCATAGACAACCACCAGATGTTAAAAGCATTAAGATGTGGTATGCTAAGTTTAAGGAAACAGGCAGCGTCAGTGATCTTCCTAGAACAGGCAGGCCTGGACCGAGTGCACAGACAATTCAGACAATCAGAGAGGTCTTCGTGAGAAGTCCCAAGAGGTAAGTTCGCAGAGCCTCACGTGAGTTGGCAGGTTCCTAAGATATCATTGCACCGCATCCTACATAAAAATTTCCGCGTGTACAGAGTTCAGATCGTTCAGTCTCTACAATCAGCGGATTACAGTCCTCGCTATGACTTTGCTGTTGCCATGCTGTCTGAGATTGAGGAAGGTGTTGACTGTCAGAAACGTGTCATTTTCTAAGATGAGGCCACATTTTATTTTAATAGTGTTGTCAACCGACACAATTTTAGGATCCCGAGGTCCAAGAATACCCATACTGTTTTTGAGAATGTCAAAGACAGCCCTAAACTGAACGTATGGTGAGGTCTTATATAAATACAATAAAATCATAGGACCTTTTTTTCTTCAGTGAAAAGACGACCACAACCAATATCTATGTTGATATATTGCAGTTATTTGTTGTGTCACAGATTCAGGACATCTAGACTTAATTTTCCAACAAGATAGGTCATTTTTCAACCTCATTGGGGTTAGATGTCCTTGCCTATTTGGATACAACATTTTCGGGAAGATGAATCAGCCGTGATAGTCTCATAAACTGTCTTCCGCGATCACCGGACATAACACCTCTGAATTTCTTCCTTTGGGGTTATGCCAAGGATTAGGTTTACTAAATACCAATGAACGACATTGCAGTATTACTGAAGTCATAATATACATCTTCGTTATAACTTTAATCTTGACAAACACATGGCTGGAATTGGAATATCCCCTAGATATCCTTTGGGCAATGAAAGGATCACGCGTAGAAATTTATTAATTGTGTACACAAAAACTTGAATATGTTACATGAAATCAGGCACGTAGCCAGGATTTCGTAATAGGATGGGGGGGGGGGGAGGTCCATGACATGAAATACTGTGGTTACACACCAGGTGCTCAATCAATCTAAACTATTTTACTGGCAATATACCCATATTAGTTTGTTAGGACAATAAAATATGGATATGTTAATATTTTAATATCAAACTATAAAGAAATCTCGAGTAAAAGAAAATTTTTAAAATATTGAAAAAGACACAGTCTTCCGAGGTCATTCGAACTCGGTTCTTGTTGTCTTCTTCCTTGTTCTTTTTCTTATTATCGATTAATGCCGTCAAAGATAGCAATGATATATCTTTCGGCGGTAAACACATCCTATAAAGTAAATTAGTGTTGCCGCGAAATTGAAAATTACTTTAACAAGTGTAAGTGGAACTTATGTTGCGAGGCTCTGGTGATTGTGGACATTTCTTAGGTTCTACGTGAGAATCTATCTGATTGAACAGGTTTATCGATTGTCATTTGTAGTCCATAGGATGAGCATGGAGCTAAATGGGATTCGCAACAGTTCGTTTAAATAATAGCAATTTTTAGATTGAACCCATTCCATTTCCTCCACACAAAGTTGCTCATAAGAAAGAGTAAGCAAACGTTTGCTGTAGTTTTATACTTTTAACGTTGATTCTTCTTTTTCTCGTTTCTTTTTGTTTCATCCTTCCTTAATTTTTTTCATATATGGTCTCGAACGGAGGGGGGGGGGCACTCCTTGGCTACGTGCCTGGTGCAATTCAAAATATAAATATTTGTCTATGTGTCATGTTTTATGACTTATGAATGTTTATAATTAAGATCCTGAGACATCCTATATTACTGTAGATTAAGCTGTACTCAGTGGCGTATTTAGGGGGGCTTCCGGGTTTAAGCCTCCCCCCGAAATCTTACTTACTATAGTAAAGTATATGAAATATCTTGCAGATTTTTCACATTTTCATGCAAAGCCCCACTCCGAAAGCCACCCCGAAACAAAATCGTAAATACGCCACTGGCTGTACGTAAATTACATTGTACTTAAATCATAACAAAGACTAAATTACACTTAAGTCATCATTATATGCTACTTTAGATTATGCTGTACTTAAATCGTCAGAATATATTACAATAGTAGATCAAGCACCGATACATCAAAATAAGTATGAGTACAAGGAACATACTAAACATTTTTTGTCCTGCATCGATAATCAAAATAGTTTGTGGTAACTATAAGATATTCGTCCCTGGCATGAGAAAGTATATTCAGTTTATTGGCTGACTTAACATGCGTTTACCCAAATATTAATGCCTAATGTTAAATATGGCTACGGTCTTTATCTTATTTCAAGTAATCGAAGAGAAACGATACATTTTTAATTGGCAATTAATTTGTCACAATTAAAGTTATAAAATAACAGATGCGTTGTATTACACTACATAATGATTTTACATTTCAAGATTATTCTTAGACGTTATTTTACACGTCGAGCCACTGCCATCTATTGGCAGTCAATGTACGTACGAGCGATACACATTAGGGTGACAGCTAAATATTTAAGAATTAACGTTATTCACAGATCTCAAGGTGAGACAAATTTCCTTTTATAATAAGGATTCTGCTTGACATGGGATAAATACTTGTGGATTTAGTATAAGTAATTACAGTCTTATTTACATTTTACATTTAATAGTGAAGAAGCTACACGACAGGTATGTCGAAAACAAAAGTACAAATTCTAGGCTGTAAACCAAGATTCATTCAAGTATGGCGTAAATACAAATATAATGTATTTCTACTCCAAAACGTAAATTTTGCAGCTCTATTCTATCTTAAATTGTAGAATTTTGCTTTGTATAGCGTAGGTGCTGAAAAGGTCGCGAAACGTTAAAAAAAGTCAATTGTGTATCCACGGGGGGCCTCATCGGGGCTAGGCCTCCCCAAACGTTTTTCTGGACCCCCAAAATAACCTGCTTTTAAAACATCATTGTAAGATTACCTCGCTTCAGTCATTACAAAAGAAATTGTACATATAATTAATAATTTACGATAAAATACTATGGAAAAATGCTATTTTACCATACCGACAGGGCCGTAACTTATGGGGGGCAGGAGAGGCAACTGCTGCCTCAGGGAAGCTCCCTGCCATTCGAAGGGTCTAGTTTAAGACAAAAATTTTCTTACTCCATATACGATACGAACATGAAATTATAAATGAAGTATCGAACAGGTTCACTACATTACATAAACAAAACAGCACACAAAAAATAAATAAATCAAATATGAGTCGTGGGCCCATTTCAGTAAAAATAATACCTATTATGATGGGCCCTAGAAATAATATTTATTCGTATGGCTTTGGGATTGTTCAATATTGCTCCATTAATTAATTTGTCATATACAAACCAGGTCCAGGGCCATGAAGAAGGGCCCGCAGGCTCCGGGGGGCACAAAGAGTAAGAGAAAGATGGAAAGAAAGGGCCTCTTTTTGAATTTTGCGGGAAGGCCCAAAATAAGTTTTCCTAGGGGTCCAATTATTAATGCTTGCGCCTCCAGAAAAAAATCTAAGTTACGACGCTCCATACCGATCAAAAATAACATAATATCTCTTCGTTATACCGATTGGAAAATAGTATGATACTACTTTTTTGTATTACACAATTTACATCGATTTATATTTGACAGTTTGAAGACAAACGTTTTAACAATTTACTATAAATACTACCTTACAAAACATTGGTACTAAACTAGGGGGCGCGGTGGTTCAATAGTAGAGCTTGAGGTCCCTGGTTCGATCCCAGTTCGCACCGTGAGGATTTTGTGGTGGACAAACACTGTGCTCGTGGGTTTTCTCGGGATTCTCCCGTTTCCTCCCTCTTTCTTCATTCCACCATTTCATTCATTTCTCATCATCACCGACTCTTTTAGCTTAACCGGTATAACCATGGGACATAAAACTGTAAGATTTTATTTCAATGGTACTAAACTAATTTCTAAGTACATTATATTTTTTATAGGCTGCAACTAGTGTTTTGAAAAACATATCTTTTATCAGATGGAAAATTTGGTGAAAAACAATGTTTTTATTGAGTATGGATTTCATTTGCTTTTTAAAATGCTACTTGGTGTAAAACAGGAAGTGAGATATAGCTGTTAATAAAATAATTATTTTTTTAAAAAAAATCACGAATAATAAGTAAACATTCTTGTCAGAAAATCTTAAGGAAATTAAGTGCAATTTCAAAGAAAATGAGTCTTATGTAGATAGGTTCTGTGTACAAGGGCTTAAATTGAAACAGTTATGCACAAAGGTATAATGTTTGGCCCGGGGCAGTAGTAAATATAATAAAAACTACCTGGAATATAATTTAGGCCAAAAGCAAAATAAACAAATAAATAAATAATAACAATAATAAGTTTAAAAAAGTTTTTTTTTTTTTTTTTTTTTTGGAAGGAAACCAATATTTTCCAGTTTTATCAGGCCTCGAAAACACTAGCTGCAACACAATTTTATTGGCTTTGGACATTGTAGCTGATCCCTCGTTAAAAACGACGGGCCCCTCCTACATAAACCTGCTGTCTACACCCTTGAAAAAAGTATAGCTATTACTACTTGCAGAGAAAGAAAATCTTCCCTTCTGCGTCAGCCAAACTGTCGGATGATGTCAACCAATGAGTGTGCAGTGCGATGTTGCCAAACTTCCGGTGAGAAAGTCAGCTTCCAGCGAGCGCATAATGCATGTATCAATAGGTACTTGCTTCATTACCAACCTCCAGTATGTTATAACAATACTAAACTTTAACACTTATATTATATTAATGCATGCATCTTATTAATAATATAATTTTCCGTTACGAATATGGTATGAATACTATATTTTGGTTTCTTGTAATGATTACATGATATTAGTTGGCTAAGTACGTCGTTTATAAACCCCTTCACATCCATCCGAGACTCGAACTTTGAACCCTGCAAACCGAAGGCCAATGAACTAATATTTGTTTACCACTATAGGTAAACAGTAGCATGTGATGTTTTAAGTAAAACGGGATCAGGAAAGCAATTACAACTTAGTCAAATACATGCAAAAATAAATGACTTCAACGTGTTGCATGATCATGAATCAGACTTCGACCACCATATGTTTCCCAGATTTGAAAAGGATTAAGGGTTTTTTTAACATGATGAAGAAATAATAACAACAGTAAATGTAATTATAAACAGAAGCAGAAACTGTCTGGAGCATTGGGAAGAAATTTTAAGAGACATGAGAGAAAATAAGCTGTAAAAAAAAATGCTATAAGTGATGTTGACTATTAAAAAAGGGGAAATGCTCCATCTAGATTAAATTAGATGAGGATCGTGATCCAAAGAAGCATTTCTAATTTACGGCAAATGACCTTTCAACAATGGCAGGATATGCTTATGAAGGTGGTGACATATACGTAGATATAATCAGGGGCATCATTTAAGGAGGGCGGGGGGGGGGAAGCAATGACCACTCCATCCGAGTATGAGAAACACATGTTTATTAATAAATTGTATATTAATAAAGAAAATAAAAGTCGTGTCGGTGAAGAATCTTGCTCCTCCTCCATAGCTGATAAAATATGAAATGATGGTATGTATAGGCCTAGGGAACGCAATTCTGACGTAAGTTAATACTTTCTATTTCAAATGTCCCTCAGAAAATATGTGAAACATATTTCGGCCACACCCTCACCAGTCCTTTTACGGAGGAAACCTTCCCTTTGCTTTGGGGAATTTGTTATTCAAGTCATTTAGTCTTGAGGAGCTAAGATCGTAGGATACTTAGAATGGCTAACGAGACAGTGCACAGGGAAGTTCGTGAAATAATTCATCGTGGCGACGCTTTCGCATTCAACAATTAAAAGAGCTCGGCCGCAGCAACTTGTGCCTCCTCTTTCAAGGAAGGCACGCGAAAGCATCAACAGCAGGGGCACACTTGAAATACAAGGGCTCTAGCCTACGCCGGAATACAACAATGAATAAGGTATAATTATCATGTGATTTAACTAGTTACTATATTGCTGCCAAAATGTCTTGAGCCGTGGCAAAAATGCGAACTAAAGTTCACACCCTCGCCCCACTCAGGCGTTCAGTCAATAAGGGTTCAGCTGTTGTTAAATGTGAGAGCCTTAGAGAAAGGGAGTGGAATTCCTTCAGCCGATAGCAGCGCTTGGTATGGAAGACTAGGTGTATATCTTTAACGATGAACATACTCTACAATTACTTGTTAGTATTACTAAGATCATTAAGTATGACCACGCTGTGAGTCTTATATTTTCAGAATGCATCTTATAGCTTTCTAAATATAGAATATTTATCTAATATTTTATGAGAAGACTTGATTTTATTTTACCGAAGTTCTGTTTAACAGTAACATAAAATTTTGATTCGTCATTAGTACAAATAAACTTAATATATTGTTATCAAAATGAAGGTAGGTAAGATATAACTTGAACATGTACACAAAGATTGTTTTAAAAAATACCGCTCTTGTTTATAAGTGTCATCTCGTGATGATATGCAAACTACATACATCCAACACGATTTTCTTTTAAACTACAAATTTTCGGATGACAGCTCGAGGACAATGCTTTCTGTAACAATCTTTCTTACTTTCGTATCTTAGAATTGTAAGAAGAGAAACAACCTTTCTGTATTTGTTTTGTTGTTGGTATTTAATGTGTATTTAATTGGTTTCTTCTTGCAAGCATTCTAATTAAATCTCAGACTGAAAAGGGGTTATTTACTGTATTCTACTTACATTGAATTAAGACCTGAAACAACTTGGAAGGTGGTTTCTTTCCCTTTTAATCTAAGATGTCACGACGATTACGTTTTAAGACTTTTCTTGAGAATGAATAATTAGCCTTTGTATAAGTCTTTAAGGATCTTAGCTTTTGTAGCTATGATTAGACAGCACATCTACTAAACTCTATGACAACAAAGAATGAGAGAAAGTGAAACTACGGTAAAACAAAATTCATGTCACAATAGAAAACAGGAAAACATTATCTCTTATATAATTTCACCAAGAACATGAAGTAATTCTTACCACATCTGTTCGGTTTCTATCTTGCAATTTGTTCTTTGATTTGGAATCCTACTTTTACTTCTCTATGCCCACCAGGGACTTAAAGGAGCAGTTCGAGTTAAAAACAAGTTTGGTGCAATAGAAAGAGTAACAAAAAATAAGAAACCCGTATTTTTTATATCTTGATAGGCCGTCTCGTTCAGCTTCTACAGGCATTTGTTTTTGATGAATCGTAAATGCTGACGTCACTGGTGAGATACGCGAGAAACTCAATGTGAGTCAGCAACCACTCCCTTGTACGCAGCTGATAAACCTTTAATAGTGCATTGGATTTAATAGGTTGTGTTTTGGATTTGTTAGCAGTTTTGCTCTGTGTTGAATTCTTGAGGGACGTTTTAGATAGTTGTTTTTCCTACAGCATTAGTATAAAAAAGAGTAGAGAGAGAGCAGTAATTATGTTTGTTGTGCGAAACAGTGTTTCTTCCAGACATGTTTTTAGGGTCCCACTGTCTCCCGGAGCTCTGAGAGATTCCCCCGGAGGAGACCAAAATAATACGTCTATAATAAATATAATAGTACTGTGTAAAAATAATGTGCCTCTCCGAATACGAAGTGTTCCTTCCCGGATTTTTTCTGAAAGAAACACTAGTGTGAAGTAGAAAACACGTGTTAGTACAGCGCGTGATGTGTCTGTGAAGTGAAGTAGAAATGCTAACACCTGCTGTATTTTCGGTTGTAAGTCTTGTGCAATTAAAGCTGAGGACATAAAGTATTTTTTTTTATTACGTTTCCAAGTCGTGAGAAATCACCAGATCGACATAAATTATGGCTCAAGAAAATCAATGGAAAAAAATGTACCAAATAAAATCACTCGTGTTCCAAATATCTTGAAGAGCCTGCCTTCGAGAAGTCAAGTTTACTGAAATAAAAGTTAATGCCAGTGGCGGATCTAAGCTGCGGCCGGAGGCCTAGGCCCCCCCCAGTTTTTGAGTGACAAAATTGATTTAAGCTATTATTTAGATATTTTCGAAAGTTTTTAGTAAACATGATATATCTATCATAGTCTGGGTTCTGACTGCCCCCCCCCTGAGTTTTACCGTCTAGATCCACTTCTGGCTAATGCCAGGAGAATTATTTACACGCAAACTGAGAAAGAATGCTGTTCCAAGTATATTATTGAAAGGTTTAAAATCGTACAAATATCGTACAAGACGCAATTGACGGTTGTAGTCAAGACAAGGCATTAGAAGGTAATAGAGACGATGTCACTCATGATTCTGAAGATACTGCTTTAGAAATAAGCTATACAATGTGAATTAGGGAGTGAAATATACCGGCTTGTAGAAGGACTCAGTGACGATGACTGTTCCTCAAGACATTGATTCATCGTTTAATTTCTCTGTATCATGTGACAATGATGATGAAACGGGTGATGAGAGTTGTTCCGCGGACAGCTATGCGAATAAAAGAAATTTAACCGGTGAAGTGTTTTTCGAATTCTGGCAAACTTTACAGATGTTATTTCATTTTTGCCTCATATGTTGCGCTCCTGTACATACCTTGAAGCACAAAATTATAGGGTCAGCGTTAAAAATTGCAACAAAACGTGAAAATGAACGTACTTATGTTTGGGAATCTGAAGAATGTTTAAAGAAAAGGTACTTAGGTGTTGCAGCAATCTCGTCCGCCATCTATTTACATGATATTGGTTTCTACTTTTTTTTTAAACGCTGAACTTATGCTTTATAGGATACGTTTTATAATATTATAAAAACGTTTGTACAGCCCACCATCAGATATTTTCTACATGCAGATGATATTTGTAAGTCTTTGCAATCATTTCTGGAAAAGGAAACCGTACTTATAACGTGCCACCGCACCTCTCACAAACGAAATGCTTGGCACTGTGTAGTATGTAAGCCTGCTCTCGCCCCTTGACCACCAATGACGTCATCACAAAATCTTTCTTCCTCTGTTACTCGCTAACGACTGAACGTATCGCGATCAAACAAACACCATTCCTTTTAGAATTTTCAACTCTACAAATGGAAATAAATTGTAAAAAAATAAATTGTAGACTCTCACGTTGGGGGCCCTGGTGACTCCCCTAATTACCACTGAGTCATGATTGATACGTCATCGGGAAGCTTATTGGAATACTGATTCCAGTGAGGTAACATGTGTGCAATTCTCGCCCTATACGTAGAATAACAATAAGAAGGAACAATAAGCCTTTAGCTTAGCTTGTAGACAAGAATGTAGGGGTGAAAATGATGTTAGTTTCTCTTTTCTTCCTACACGAATTTATTGTAAGTGTGTGTTTGTCAAAGAGAATAGAATTTTGGGGTTTTACTAAAATGCAAAGTGTAATAAAATCGTTTTATGTAGGGAATATTCTCAAAAAATGTTATATATGGAAGAAAGAATCATTGGATTTGACATTCGCCCACACTCCATCATAGTACCACATTATATGAACATCATTTTTGCTGCACACATCATATACAACAACAACAATTATGCTTCTTGATCTTGTTTTAAATGGAACCGTCCTGAAAATTATTGTAATTTTCCCCCTCCTCCCCCTATAAGCAACAAGTATTACCATGTAGTATGCTACTTAATTGCTTGACATACCAACTTTTACGAGTGTACCCCCCAAAAAAACCCTGACAAAAATACAAAAAAAACAACATGAACTTTACCCTCTCCCTCAGCTGTTGTATCCCCCACATACATAAGCTGCATATCGGCGAACAGCTTCATCCTTCAGGAACACATTGATACCAAAATGGTCTTTCTACCTTAATTATCGGCTGAGCTAATTAGGTTTAAAGCCTTAACGCAGCAGTTTCGTCAACGGATGTTTAAAGCAAGGATGTTATAAAATAGAAGTTCTGCCCTTATGTATCTTCATACTACTAACTCAATTAAGCCAAAGAAAACAATCGAGCATCGATCGGTACGTCTGATTGGCTATTCTCTCGTTTCCGCTATGAATGTTGGCTCGAAACTTTGCGATCTTATTGGGCGGAGCGAACGGAGTGGGGGTGGCGAAACTCTGACATATGGCTTCATGATTTTGTTGTATAGGCAGATTCTCTATTTTTTAACAGCCTTGGTTTAAAGATTAAACTATTTCACCCATGTCTCATACAATCTCGGTGTTGGAAAGGGACGCTAAACCTCAATCAGCCGATCCAATATCTAATTAAATATTTGCAATATTCATTAATAATTGTTTATTTATTTATACATATTTCTGGCTGTTATTGGCATCTATGGCCTTAAGCTCGTCACGTATGAGGGATGATGTTCTTCGGCGATTATCCGGGGTAGAAGAAAATGAAATGAAATCTTTAAGTTTAACGTCCCACGGTTATGCCGGTTAGGCTAAAGGAGACGGTGATAATGAGAAATGAGTGAAATGGTGGAATGAAGAAAGTGGGAGGAAACGGGAGAGCCCCGAGAAAACCCACGAGCATGGTGTTTGTCCACCACAAAGTCCACACGGCGCGAGCTGGGATCGAACCCGGGACCCCAAGCACCGGAGGTGAACACTCTACCACTGAGCCACCGCGCCTCCTTCCGGGGTAGAAGAGAAGCAAGAAAGGAAAGAGAATGAAAGGAAACGATTGAAATATGAATATTAGGTACCATTAAAGCATTTGCCTCTGTGAATGCGGAAAACTCAGGAAAAAACTATTACTCCTTTTGGACTGAGCATCTCCACAAGGAATCGAATCCGGAACTGCTCGCAAATCTGTCTTCAACATTGGGGAGGGGGCAGTTAAGACCGTCCCCATTTTTTTTTTTTTTTTGCCATGTCCAAAATATTAATGAAATTGAAAAACAATGTTGTGGAGGATCAGAGGAGTCTACAACATTGGAAGGCGGGCAGATTTGAGGCTTATTCTGGGAGACATCAATTTCATCTCACTTTCCTTTGTGGCAATCGGACAAAAATCATCAAATTTCTCCCCCAAAATACACTTCAAATCGGATTATTGGTGGTGGCAGTCGCCCTCAGTTGCAAGATTGGAGAGAACATATTCCCCTTACCCCCCGAGATTTGCGCTAGTGCACCAGAGACGAGTGCGTTAACGACTACGCTACGCAGTGCTACATCAATTTTTTTTTAATGATAACTTTCTTGTAATGTTCGATTTCAAAGGAAATATAACACACACAATACACGAAGGGAAGAAATTGAATATTTTTCTAATTGATATTGAAAAAGTTAAGTTGTATAAACTCTTGTTTCGTTATGGGGGCACGGTGGCTCAGTGGCAGAGTAGTTATCTCTGGTGCGTGGTGTTTCTGGTTCGATCTCCAGCCAGTGGACAACATCGTGTCCGTGAGTTTTCTCGGTAACTCCGTTTCCTCCCACTTTATCTTTCCACCAATCCTTCTACCATCATTCATTTCCCTTAATCATCGTCTGCTTGGCCTCATAGGCATATTCGTGAGACGTTGAACTGAAACATTTCAATTCATTTCATTTTCTTTTCTCGTTTTGTCATTAAGACATTTGTCCTGTAATATACTGTAAATCTTACGGAGTCTAAAAATCTACAATGCTATTTTAAAGAGTATGTCACATGATGCCATTACGTACGAGATAGCTACATTGAATTGTCTCACAAAAATGTACTTGTAGAAACCCCTCGTGGCTATATTGTTTATCGCACGAACCTTCAACGCAGGTAGCGTTGTCTATGAGAACAGAAATTTCTCACCCGGTGGCGTCATTTCAGATTTTTGTCAGTGAAAGTAAGCTTGCCCACGAACATAAGCTTTGCAGGTAATTTTGATAGTATATTAGCAAACAATCTTCTAAAAACCATGTATTTCTTAAACCCACTAGGGACTTCCCTAAATGATACACATGTCCTCATCTCGTCTTGATTCTTGTTTCAAAAGGGAGTTTTTAAAATTCTAGTCTTAGATTTCAAACAACTGTTCTAAGTGCTACACTATTCATAGTACAAAAACTATAAATTCGTAATGTTATTGTACGAATACAATGATGAAGATTTGCCAACGTTTAAAGACGTCATTACACAATTTATTCCAATGATACATACGATTTAAGTGTTGTCCTCGATATTCTTCGTGAACGTCCCGTGACGTGAAAGAATTCTGGCAATTTCGAAATGAGACAAGAAGAGCTTTTAGAGAATCCAGATGAGAGGACATGGAATTCTTCGAGGATCGAGACGAGACGAGGATTATACAAACTTTACGAGACGAGACTTTATTTCTCGTCTTGTCTCGTTTCGTGAATGACACTAAACGCAGGAAATGTAGACTCCATTTCCCATGAGAGCTTCTGTGGTTTCAATCTCACATAAAGCTGTAGATTAACGTTTCATATATCCTGGGAATTCTCCCTGCTGACCTGTGGCCCCAGGACAACAAGAACTGTGGTAGATTAATTACAAGTTAACCGGATGGTAACACTGCTGTTTACATTTTAGTTACAAAAATTGGCTATCTGCACTCGTTTGCTTGTTGGAATATACGTAATAATTTTGAATGTTGAAGTATGCTCTACTGCAGTTTTTTTGTTTGTTTCTTTGTTTTCACTTTTGTTGAGGGAAAGATCAATCCTTGTGCACGAAATTCTATCAGTAAAAGATACATTCAAAAACATCAATGCCCCTAATTCTGGCTCCTGTTAATTTCAACATTGTAAAAAGTTAATAAATAAAAATCTGGTTGTTTTAAAAGGTAGATATATTTTCCTCACTCCAATGAATAAGGACACAGCATTGACTATACCTTGCTGGATTCCAAAATTATAACACTTTGCCTGTCCAGTGTGTTTTAGTATTATTTTTATTGCAGTGCAATCTCTAGTCTTGAACGCCTCTAGTAACGAACAAATTGACTCACAAACACAATTTCCGAACACATTTTCATTCGATTCGCGAACAACGTATCGGCTCACAGACGTACGCACGTGGTTTTGACGTCTTGTTCTCGGCCCCCTAATATCAATAGTTCTGCTCAAGTTTCCGGTCTATGAACATTGTTCTCACTGCGTTGTTCTTGATACTTATTTTTGTTTTTGTTTCTGTGTCTTTTATTATGGTTTCTCCTGTCATATACCTGTGTCAGCAACTGTCAATCACTCCAGTAATGTTATACTACTGTATGTACATTTTATATTACTGTATATTTTTGCCAGAAGCAACTCTAAATAATTCAAAAAACAATACAGACACCTCCCTGATTACAAATATGAATTGCATGAAAACTGTTAGTGCCAGCGAATAACGGTTTGATCCATCTTGAAGAAACACTCAAACAGTTCTTTATTGTTGATTGTTAATTGGTTGTCATTTGTTGCAAGTGTTCTGTAACAAAGTTTATATGAATTTTTTGTTATTTGTTACAGGTGTTCATGAACGAAGATGGCAACAGCACAAGAGAGAGCGCAGTGGCTGAAGAAAAGGACCGTGCAAACGAACTTCAGACGAAAGTACCAACGGAACCCACCAGACGTCAAAACCATTAAAACGTGGTTTTAGAAGTTTTTAGCCACGGGGAGTGTCAACCGACAGCGATGCATCGGATGCGATGGACCCACTAGTTGTCCATCTTGATCTCCCGACATAACCCCCTATGGATTTATTTCTATGGGGCTACGTCAAAGTTAGAGTCTACGCCACACCTGTATGTGATATTCCTGTTTTCCATCAGAAGATTGAAGAAGCCGTCAACTCTATCACACCGGACATGCTACACAACACATGGCGGGAGATTGAACATCGACTGAACATTCTGAGAACTACTAACAGGGCCAATATAGAAGTGCATAATATTTGTAATCAGGGAGATTTCATGTGGACACTCTGTATTTCTGGCACGGGCGATCGGATTAATTGTAATTGCATTAATATCAATCGTAAAAACTAGGCACGTATCTACAGGAGGCTAGGTAGCCGGGATCCCCCTAAAATTTTCAATCTAGGCTTGCAAATAAACCATAATATGGTTGGATCGGGCTATCTACATTTTTGGGCTGGCTACAAGCGTGGTAAAAACAATTTTGGTTCAGGAACAACGTTACGGAACAGATAACATTCGTATCGAATTACTGCTGTATTTTGAAAACTTTATTAAACTATTTCCAATAATCATTTTTTTTTAATAGGAACAACCATAGATGGCCATTTTCCACTGGGCTCGCTCGGGCTTGCGCTCACCTGTCTTAACTGGGCTCGCGCTCACTCGCGCTTGCATTCACTTCTCTCAACTGAGCTCGCACTCACTCGGGCTCGCGCTCATCTCTCTGGACTTGGCTCGCACTCACTCAGGCTCGCGATCACTTCTCCCAACTGGGCTCGCGCTCACTCGCGCTTGCACTCAGTAATTTTATCTGGGCTCGCACTCACTCGGGCTCGCGCTCACCTGTCTCAACTGAACTCGCGATTACTAGCGCTCGCGATCACTTCTACCAACTGGGCTCGCGCTCACTCGCGCTCGTACTCACTAATCTTATCTGGGCTCGCACTCACTCGGGCTCGCGCTCACTTCTGTCCACTGGGCTCGCGCTCACTTATTTCATTGGGGCTCGGGCTCACTCGGGCTTGCGATCACTTCTCCCAACTGGGCTCGCGCTCATCTCTCTCGACTGGGCTCGCACTCCACTCGGGCTCGCGCTCACCTGTCTCAACTGAACTCGCGATCACTAGCGCTCGCGATGACTTCTACCAACTGGGCTCGCGCTCACTCGCGCTCGCACTCACTAATCTTATCTGGGCTCGCACTCACTCGGGGTCTACGCTCACTTCTGTCCACTGGGCTCGCGCTCACTCGGGCTCGCGCTCAGTTATTTCATTGGGGCTCGGACTCACTCGGGCTCGCGCTCAATTATTGAGCCCGAGCCCGGTTGAGCGCGAGTGCCGAGCTTACGAGCGCCGGGCTCGCGAGTTTGGACACCTATGGGAACAACATTGCGTATGTAGGGTATAGCACTTACACGAATAACAGATAGCAGTTTTGTGAGATAATGATAAGATTTAAAACAGTATTTGCAGTAATTTAAGTTTTTCGATCATTTGTATAACTTAAAGATTTTCTTTATTGCAAAGTTTTTTCAGTAATCCAATACACTTCAAGAGAACGACCCGCACAACATCGTAACCCAAAATACACGGTTCGAAATTGTTAATGAAGTTAGAAGTATTGTATTGTATACCAGGGTCTCCCAGCCTAGGGGCCTGAACCCCTAGAGGATTGCAAAGAGAAGTAAAAAGAAGACGAATGTAATCAGGGTTTAGTAACGGGGAAATATTTTTCTCTTTTGATAGATCTATTTATATATCCATACTATTTCTTAAATACAGCTGACAAGCTTAAACTATCAAAGAATTAGAAAAAAAACCACACACACACACACACAAAGTGGAATGAGAGAGGGGGTCAAAGTGATGAAACACTGCATATTGAAATACAAGATAAACTTAAATACAAAATAAACTGCATGGTAAATAATAATAATATGTCTGTCTGTTTGTCTGACAGCTTTTGTGTGTTCAGTTTTCAACATAGAAAGGAATCCCGTAGGCGATATCTTACACAGACACGTTTCCAGTTATGTCTAAGAACGCCTAGCCTGTATGCAACACACAATGCATCACGAATGTGCAGACTTACATAACATCATAGGATAAACACCAGGAAAAAGAATAAGGATACTTTTTCTCTGTCTTGTAACCGTGGTTCTGAAATACGAGTAAGATTCAGCAACAATGGGCGCTTACTCCTTTTATGGACGTTCTGAATTAAGAGCCGGCAACAACAAATTCTTGCAGCTAGTTTAAAATAATAGGAATTGGATTAAATTGCGCCTGGGTCCCACGAACTCGAATTTCGAAAATAATTTTTAGCAGTAAATACCTTGGATTTTAAGGTAAAATGTGAACAAATAATAATAGTTTTATTATTACTGTATTTAGGGAAAAGTGTAAATTAATAAAATTAAACATATAAAAATCTATATGTTTGAAAAAAATCCCAAAAGCATGAAATTGGCAGTGAAAATCAATCGCATACAAAATTGCGCGAATTACGTTTCCCTACATCTTTGGTTAACGAACTGAACACTAAAGTGAAGGGTAGTCCGAATATTGAGAAACGTAATCAAAACCAAGAACACACACAATTAACGTAAAATCTTTAAGTTTTACGTTCCACGATTATGCCGGCTAGGTTAAAGGAGACGGTGTTGATGAGAAATGAATGATGAAATGGTGGAATGAAGAAAGTGGGAGGAAACGGGAGAACCTCAAGAAAACAGACACACACGGTGTTTGTCCACCTAAAAGTTAACTTCGCGCGAGGCTGGTACCGAATCAAGGACCTCAGGCGCCAGAGGTGAACGCACTACCATTTAGCCACCGCGGCCTCCTCACACAATTAATGTGTTTCGGATTTGGATTTTATGGCGAAATTTATCAATCTTTTATTTTTTTTGTTTGTTTGCATTGCAAATTGTTCGAGTTTCGGGGAGCTCTGAATCCGTAGGCAATGTAGTAGTTGTGAGACGTTCTTTTAACCCTGGTTGGGAGTAGATTTATGTTACTGATGCAGCACAATCCCCAGAATTTATCCTGTGGAATGTCATTACTTAAAATTCTTTAGAGTTTTCGTTGTGACGAAGAGATAAGTATAACAGCAATTACACTTTGTTTCCTGTTAATTGTGAACGGCACCAAACAACTATGTGTATTCTTCCGCTAATATGCAGCATAAAACTGGCAACGTTTTTTCTAAAGTGATGTTCTTTCATTCTACAAATGTCAACACAGTTTTCTTTTTCTTCATGGGTAATTTCAGCGTGCTGCATAAAGTGTTGCAGCTATTCAAAGAAGAGCTTTCCATTGCTTTAACCATTATCAAAAGCACTTGCGCCGTACTAAGATCCCTCGGGGCCTCCTTTTTGGCAGTTGAGGTAATATCTGCTTTTGAGAGAAGATGAATAATAGATGAATGGACGATCCAGATGTGCTTAGTGTGCAATATGCTGATAGTCCTAGCGTAACGCTGTCTAATGGCTTTAACGTACCAAGTTATAGCGATGACTTCTTCTTTTCCTCTTTAGAAACTTAAAGTTTCTTCTTAATTTCAAAGAATGTTATGTATAGTACATGGAACAACTGAGTCTGTCTGTCAGTCTGTGGAGATACATCAGAATAAAAGATCGGTTATGGAAGTAGTGAGAAATATTTATTCAGAACCTGATATTACCAGACCCTAACTCACGAATACTCCCGTAAATATTACTTTCTTTTCTTCTACAGTGGTCCCGCGTGGCGTAGTCGCTAACGTTCTCAACTTTTCTGCGAGCAGTCCCGGGTTCGATTCCCGGTGGCCGCACTCGGTCGAAAAAGTGTAAAAGCTTTTTCAGATCAGCCATCCTGAGTGAGGTTTTCCTGGGTTTTCCTAATTCACACCAGGTAAAGGCCGGAACGGTACCTAACATACCGCTACCTTCCCTACCCAATCCTTTCTTCTTTCCGTTTCCTCGGATAGTGTGAACGCCGAGGGACATCATTCCTCCCTCATACGTGACGGGCTAACATGGTCTAGATGCCGAAAGCTCGAAAATCTACTTCCTAACCTTAATTCTTTTCTTCTGCGACACACTGTCCCATACTTCTTACTGTGTTAACTTGATTAATTAATTAATTAAATAAATAATTGGCTTTTAATGTATCTTTTCAGCACTATTTTTATATATATATATATATATAAGAAGAGACTTTGGAATGCTATAAGAAACAGTATTAGCGTTTAAATTCAAGTTAAGCACCTTCCGCGGAAATTATAGAGTATTAAAAACGGTTACAAGTAAAACGTTAAATTTTTTTTTATTTATTTCTACAGAAGTTATGATTTTAGAATGTCAAAATGCATGATAAGAAAGAAATGAAATACGTATTCTATTTCTTAAGTAAACATTGAGAAATGATTTTATGTTACGACTAGGGGTGTTCGGAATTGAGATTTCAATTCCGGAATTCGGAATGTCGATAATTCCGGAATTTTTCGGAATTCCGTTTTTCGGAATCTCGGAATTTCGGAATTTTCGGAATCTCGGAATTCCGGAATTTCGAAATTCCGAGATCCCGGAATTCCGAGATTCCGAAAATTCCGGAATTCCGAGGTTCCGAAAATTCCGGAATTCCGAAATTTCAGATCTTGTTTCGAGATTCCGGAATTCCGAACTTCCGATATTTGCGATGAAGTTCCGGAATTCCGATTTTCCGAAATCAAATCTGTTAGAGGCTTTATATTTTAGTATAGATATGTGGGAAATACCAACTGAAAATGTTCGTTGTGTAACAACAGTAGTGCCAATATTGTAAAGGCCATTGTTGACTTGAGCGATTTCCAACATTTGAGTTGTTTCGGCCATACTTTGAATATTAGAGTAAACAAAGCCCTTGAGCTACAGGGACCTTCGGAAACAGACAAATTATGAGTCAAAGCAGGAAAATGAGACATGCGCTGCAAGAAGAGTAAGATGCATTAGGCCTTCTGCGTAAAATACTTCCGTCATGCACGCCAACAAGATGATTGTTTACTTTCCTTTTGATGCTGGTAGTTTTAACACGCCAAGAAGAAATAGCAAAAGTTCTGTCTCAAACAATATATAAAAATCTTATCCTTCAGAACGAAGAAACAGAATTATTAACTATGATTATTAATTAGAATTATTAACTATTATCGTCCTTACAAATGCTTTGTGACAGTATGTCAGCAGAAACATCTGTTACAGCGTCGGACATATGGCCATCATATGAACAAATTTCAAAAGATTTTCAAGTCGAAGAATCTCAACTGATAGACGATATATCATAACAAGATGAAGCAAGTACGCAGGAAACACATCTTTCATTCTATGACTTTTTGACTGAAGAGGGAGATAGTGAACAGATCTTAGAAGCAGCCTCAAAGAAGATGAAAGAAGCATGAAAATGGAAATTTTGTCTCTTCTGAAATCGCGATTCGAGAAGAATGAAAGAAGCAGAATTCTGTTGAAAATTTGTGCTTTCTTAAATCTCAGGTTTAAAGAAGATAATTTGGGTAAAAATATTGAGATAACAAAAGGTAGAGTACTGTATAAGTTGAGACTTATTCCAGCAGGAAATACTAAAAAAGATAATCGAGGGAATGTTGGTACTAAAAGATTAGACAGTTGCCTAAAACGAAGGACATTTGGTGACAGGATAAAGAAGGGAATCACATAGAATAATTGAACCTGTACCTAAGCCTTAGGGATGCAGATTTGAAGGAAGAGCCACTACTTTGGTGGAATAATCATTCCCACCATCTTTCAAGATTAACAAAATTAGCGAGAAAATATTTGTGTACACAAATAATCTTACCGCTGAGCATGCTGGGCAGTTAATATTTCTGTCCATGAACAAAGCTATTGTCCCAAAAACATTTTAAAATACTATTGAATATAAGCTAAATTTTCTCATTGTTTCACATCTCTGGCTTAGTATAACAGGGGATTCATAAATCAACACGAAGTACAGAGTCCGACATAATTATTCTAACATAAACATGTTTACTAGATTTATCATTTCTATAGGTATGCAAAGAAAGTAGACAAAATTACAACTGCTACAAAATAAATTTGAGTCTTCTACTAAATATATAAACTCATGAAAAGCATCGGATACTTATTTCCACTACCAGAAAGGGTGAAAATAGTTTGTTTACATCTGGATATCAGCATTCAACAGAGAACAGCTAGTAATTAGTTATGTTCCCCTTTCTATGGATTACTACGATAATTTTTTTAACATGACTGTACTTTTTTGTGCTGACTGCAGAGTTCATATTTCTCCACTCTGAAGAAGTTCTTTCAGATGGTCCTTACTTCTAATGTGATGTTTCCTAACACGATCTTCGAGCTCGTTCCAGATGTTCTCTGTAGGATTTAAATCTGGTGATTTGGTCGGTATCTTCAAAGTGTGAGGAGTGTTATACACCATCCAAAGCCTCATAATTTCCGCAGTATGCTTTGGATCATTGTCCTGATGGAAGTAATAACCATTTCCCAATTCTAGCTTCTGTGCACTCCTCTTAAGATTGTTTTCAAGAATTCTCTTGTATTCAAACTTTTCCATGATTCCATCTATGAGCACCAGTTCCCCAAAGCCTGGTGAAGCCATACATACCCATACCATCACACTGTTGCCTCCATGTTTCACTGTAGCTACCATGTTCTTAGCTGTATTTGATAGCCTTCACACTGTAACACGTCCATCACCCTTGTATAAGCAGAATTTGTTTTTATCCGACCAGAGAACGTGATCCCAGAATTCTGTCGGCTTCCCCTATACAGGTTAACAAATTTTAGACTCTTTTTCTGATTCACACAATTGACATATGGTTTCCTCGTAGGAAAACTGGCATTGTAACCGGCACTATGTAAAACCCGTCCAACTGTTCCTGTGTGCATCACAGTGCCAGAATATTGTTCAAGGCTTCCTCTAATCTCAGATGCCGGATTCTGCTTGTTTGGCTCCTGTCTCTAGTAGTAAGTTTAGAAGGAGCGGCGTATCTCGGCTTATTCACAACACTATTAGTCTGTTTGAAGCGCTGAATGATGGAGAACACCCCATGATTTTGCTTCTGTTGACTGTACTATCAATTTCGGAGAGGGGTTTGTGTTGTTTGTACAGATTAATTACAACATTTCTCTCTTCGACTGTTGTCTCCTTACCTTTACACCCCATGTCACTTGTGAATGCTTAGCTTTACACTACAATTGCGAGCTGCTGTTGCGAGGCACAGTATGAAATCAATGACTGTGTGGTGGGGGCATAAAACATGCATCCAGTCATGTGTCTACTCGTTTGGAGACGTTATGTCGTCCTATAAGTGAGACCGCAGGAGAAATATAGTAGACTCTATGTTGTGTGCTAAATACATGCATTATGATATTTTAAATATAGTTTCGGAGACACATAATGGTAACGTTTATATGTTTACAAATTCAACACTACTAACCAAATATGATGTATGTTGTTTATAATTCATACAATGTAAATAAAGTATTAATTATATTATTCCAATACTTCTGTCGGTCTCTGTATCTGTTTTTTCTTATTTTCAAAGGTACGGTAAATTTAAGCTATTGAGAAGGGCATAGTTACCAGTGTCATTATCACTGCATAGACGTATCTGTATATTATTCAAATAACATTCTCTTTGATTTCATAATGTTAATACATTATTTCAATATAATATTTCAATTAATATATTTCTTAAGTTTCATAATATTTCGTATTTAAAATGTTGTTTGTACAGCATAACATTTTCTTAGTTTTCTAGTGTTACGTATTAAATATGCGTAATATATATTGTTATTATGTTATTTGTATAACATTTCCTTATGTTTCATCATGATAAGTACTTTTTATTTTAATTTGTAGTTAATGTACATTTCCATTCTGCCTTTTACATATGTCCTAGTAAAACTAACCAGACTGAAAACGCTATGAAAGGATAAAAGAATTTTCAAAAGTAACATTTTGTAGTAGAAATAATTTACAGATACAATCAGGTTTAATGGCATCCATCAAATATATAGGATATTATTTCTAATTTTTAAAACATTTATTCTTTTGAAAATTGTCGCGAACATAACTATCCTCTCACGAGTCGGGATCGAAGAACTGATTTTATACATCAGAGTCCGACGAAATAAAGGTTGTTTTATAACTGCGAGTACCGTGTTCAGAAAAGTATTAAAATGTTGTACAATGATAGTATTGGATTTGAGGTAATGTGTATTTTTTTAGTTTTTGTAAATTAATTGTAATAATGTATATTCTAATCTATAAAAGGGGCCGCGGTGGCTCAGTGGTAGAGCGTTCACCTCTGGTGCTAGGGGTCCCGGGTTCGATCCCAGCCCCCGCCAAGTGAACTTTGTGGTGGACAAACACCGTGTGCGTGGGTTTTCTCGGGGTTCTCCCGTTTCCTCCCACTTTCTTCATTCCACCATTTCATTCATTACTCATCATCACCGTCTCCTTTAGTCTAACCGGCATAACCGTGGGACGTAAAACTCAAAGATTTCATTTCATTTTTTCTAATCTATGAAAATTTATACGAAATTTATATTGCATTAACTAACATCTTTAAACATAATAAGGTATTTTTTGTTTGTTTATTTTATTGATCTTATGAACTGGTAGCCTAACTTATAAGAGTAAGAATCCGCTATTATGTAAAGCTCTGATAGAAAACATTACGGTAGAAACTAAAATTATAGGTTTCCTTTAAATTAAAGAAATTTGAGAGGATTAACATTCTATTGATATGGGATTTCATTATTACTTTATGTTGAAAGCTAGATTGATTGTATATTTTTCCAATGCTTTTACAAATATTAAATACAGTTATTACAAATATATTACATTGTATTTCCAATCTTCCGCAGTTCAGATCTATCATATTTTTATTTCTTCTTTATATTAACGCAAAATACATTTGACATTAAGGAAAGTTTTCATTTTGTGTATTAAAAAAGGTATCATGGTATAATTGAATTAATTTTTGTGCCATGCTATCTACAAAAATTACATAATTATGGTATAGCATTATGCAAAACCTACGTTATGAAAAACTATTTGCTATCAGCTAGTTACGGGACCGACTACGTATGTGAGCTCCGAACCACATGTTTTCGTTGAAAAGTTGTTTTCCTAATACAAGAAAATAAAAACTACAAGAAAATAAAAACTAAGGAAACTATGAGGGAGAAGAGCTAGATGTTTTGTCTTATAAAAATGAATGTATGTTTGTTCCAGCATAATTCTGGAATACCTGAAGCAATTTCAACCAAACTTGGTACACATATGACTAAACTAACTAACTAATTCTTTGGCCTATGGAACCCGGAGGTTCATTGCCGCGTTCACAAAAGCTCTCCACTGACTTCTATCCTTAGCTAATTGGATCCAGTTTCTACTTTGTATTCCTATCTCTGCGAGATCCATCTTAATATTGTCCTCCCATCTGCGCCTAGGTCTTCCTAATGGTCGTTTTCCGATTGGTCTTCCAGTCAAGATTTTGAAAGCGTTTCTACTTTCTACCATTCTAGCTACATGACCTTCCCACCTAAGCCTCCTAGACTTGACGACCCTAACAATGTTGGGTAGACCGTATAAATTATGTAGTTCCTCGTTATGAAGTTTCCGCCATTCCCCATTCCCATTCCTCTTGGGTCCGAATATTCGTCTCAGGATCTTGTTCTCAAATACTTTCAGTCTATGTTCTTCCCTCAGTGTAAGCGACCATGTTTCGCAACCATACAGAACAACAGGGATGATTATCGATTTATATATTTTAAGCTTCAAATTCCTCCACAGAATTCGCGAGGACAAGAGATTTTGCGCCGAATAGTAACACGAATTGCCTGCTTTTAGTCGAACTTTAATGTCATCGTGAATATGATTTTCCTCAGTTAATATTGATCCTAGATATTTGAAACTATCCACTTTATCAAAAGTATTATTTAATATTTTAACGCATCCACAATTTGCCGTATTACGGTCCCGACACACTTCCATGCATTTAGTTTTCTCTGCATTTACTTCTAAATCCATGTCCCTGTAAGCGTTTAATAAGATCTCTGCATTTATTTCTATTGTTCTCCTATCATCCTCTATTAAATTTACATCATCAGCATATGCCATAACCTGGTGAATACCGTTCAACTGTAGGCCCTGGTTGCTACCTTTGATTTTCCTTATAGCGTATTCCAGAACAAAGTTAAATGATAATGGCGACAACGCATCTCCTTGTTTCAGGCCATTTTCGACGTGAAAGCTCGTGGACAAAAATTTTCCTACCCGGACTTTACTTTGGGATTCATTTAAACATATCTTAATTAATCTAATTAGCTTTTTCGGTATTCCAAGTTCTGTAAGAACGTTGTATAATATTTCTCTCCTTACCGAGTCGTATGCCTTTCTAAAATCTAAAGTCTCTTCGTGTGCAGAACGAGCATTTCAGCTACGTATCCAGAACCTGGCTTCTAAACATTAAGGAGTACGAGGGTGAATATCGGCTCAAGTGTGCAAGTAAATATATAGGTAATGAATACGAAACTCGCAATCTATGGCTTCACCCTGTTTCTAAGTTTTTAATTTTCTATATGTCATTTTGAAGCCACGCAGGGAAGAAACTGGTCAATACTCTATCCGTATTGCACTAGTGACCCAGCTAGCAACGATGTATAAACATGTTAGAGCCTGCCCTTCGGTAGAACATTAGAACAAGACAAGAACCAGTAAATGAAGTCTTTACACTTTGTTCAATGAGTCCTTCTGCTCAGCTCTTTTCGTTGTGCAGAAAGACGGAGTATTGCCGCCACTGACAATGAGTAAAAAAGAGTAAGTTTCATCATTACATTGAATGAGTGTTGATGTCTATCTCATAATCATGCTACTTGAAGATTTCAGATGCTGACATTTCAGCATTCCGAGATTCCGATATGCTGGATCGACGTACCGTTATTGGGAATTCCGAATTTCAAAGATTCAGAAGAGCTGAACCGAAGTCCTCATATTCTGGAATTCATAAATTTCTAGCTGAAGTTTCGAGATTCCAGAATTCCGAGTTTTGGAAATTATGAAATTTCTGACTGAAGTTCCGGAATTCCGAGATTCCTGAATTCCGATATTTCGAGGTGAACTTTCGGAATTCCGAAATTCCGGAATTTAGAGATTTCGAAATTTCGGAATGAACTTCCTGGATTCCAAAATTCCGAGATTACGGAATTCCGAAATTTCGAGATTACGGAATTCCGAGATTCCGAAATTACGGAATTCCAAGATTTTGGAATTCCGGAATAACTAAATTGTTAATTCCGATTCCGGAATTAAGATTTTCATTCCGAAGAATTCCGGAATTCCGGAATCCGGAACACCCCTAGTTACGACTCAGAAGATAATAGTTAATTAGAATTTAGCATGCATTCCAGCACAAGCCTCTTTGAGACGTGAACTGCAAATTTAACTTGGGATCCAAAACATACGAGGTCCTAACCGAATAATTGAACCCTGGTCTCTCGAGCAGTGTTCGTAGTTTTCCTTCAGAAATTTTCCCTTTTGCTCATCAAATTTTCCCTTTTGCTCATCAAATTTTCCCTTTTCTCATCAAATTTTCCCTTTTCTCATCAAATTTTCCCTTTTCTCATCAAATTGTCCCTTTTCTCATCTAATTGTCCCTTTTCTCATCAAATTGTCCCTTTTCTCATCAAATTGTCCCTAGTTTGTTGAGTGTCTAATTCCTATGAAAGAAGTTATGTAATAAGATTAATTTAGCTGTATTAAAGGAACAATATTTTTATTCATTTGTTTTCAACTTCTTTTTCCTTCACTTTTTCACAAAAAAAATATACACAAATACTACAGTGGGTGAAAAATTATGCCACTTTGAACACACACACATACTATGGCAATTTTATTAGATTATTTCTGAAGAACGAAGAAAAATTTAAGTATTTTTATTAGTCAGTCAGTCAGCACGAGAATTTCCCTGGATTTTCGCATTTATCGAAAAAAAAACTTTTACTCATTTTGCTAAACTTACCTACGAAATTTTGAGATTAGGGAAATTTACTTTAAACTACGAACACTGCTCTCGCGTATGAGAGGATAATAGAACAGTGAGATATTTAATACAGCACATAGTTCATGTCTCATGATTTCGACATCACATTTGCATGTTTGAAATACAGTACATACAGTAATGACGCATCAAACAAAAATTTCAGTTTGTTTCTGATCTCACTACATTGAATTTAATTTCAAAAGATGCTCATTTATTCTGTGACATATGACAAAATTATGGACATACCTGAGTTACAATAGCTAACCGATTCTGCTTGGTAATATTGCGTTGTTACACTTAGTCACGGGGAAAATGTTTGTTAATATATTCAAGACAAGATTGAACAAGGGCCGCGGTGGCTCAGTGGTAGAGCGGTCACCTCTCGTGCATGGGGTCGCGGGTTCAAACTCTGCTCCCGCCAAGTGAACTTTGTGGTGGACAAATACCGTGTGCGTGGGTTTTCTCGGGGTTCTCCCGTTTTCTCCCACTTTCTTCATTCCACCATTTCATTCATTTCTCATAATCACCGTCTCCTTTAGCCTAACCGGCATAACCGTGGGACGTAAAACTCAAAGACTTCATTTCATTTCAAGATTGAACAATGGCCAAGAATATAGAAACTTTATATTAATGAAAAGTACACTATCTCTTGGTTTAAAAGCAAGGTTTTAGATTCTAAGTGTTGAAAGTCCTGTTACTTCCAGTTCCACCGAGCAGGGATGAAAGATCAGTTTTCCATATAACCACCATTTAGGAATAGCGAAATTCATTCTATCATATTGTTCTGTTAAACTGCAGGAAACAATTTAATGGTTTGTTATATGGTAGTCACCAGTGATGGATGCAGCCCGGGGGCGTAGGCTCCCCCAGTTTTTTGAGTGACAAAAATAATTTAAGCTATTATTTATATATTTTTGGAAGTTTATAATAAACTATCATAGTCTGGATTCTGGCTGGGACCCCCCAAGTTTTAATTTCTAGATCCACCACTGGTACCAATCACATAATATGGCACTCCATCATCTACAAATACACATTACTTTTTCAGTTGATAAGCATCACTCGGTTCGATTCAATTGATGAGCGTTTGCTAACAATATATGCGGAACCAAAGTAAAATATGGTGGATACAATGAGATGCAATGACGTCAATTATTATTATTATTACATCGTTATGGAGTTTCTTGTCCTACGATTCTACTCAAGAATTAAAACATTAGATAAACTTTCTTCCTTGGGTTATAACAATAAATTTGTAATTATTACCATTATGACTTCCCTTGAGAGAAGCCACTATTTCATTTTCTCTTTCAATCATTTTTCCAGAACCACTCTCTTACAATTACGACCGTATTTCGTATGTATACTTCTTTTGTAATTTCACATTACTTTTCTCAGCACCTTTACAAATTTCTATTAAATATAGATAATCTTGTTTCATTTATTTCTTTTAGAATTTAGTTTTTTTCTTCCCTATACGTAAGATTGTACAGTCAATGACAAAATCAGTTGAACCCCTGATTGCTATACAGGCCCGTATCCAGGGTGTCTAGGAGGGCCGGCCTCCCTAAATTTTTGCTGGCCCCCCTAAAATTTTCACGGTAGGCTTGCAAATAAACTATATTATGGTGATGAACTATAATATGGTTGGATCGGGCCCCATAACCTTAGCCAGCCCCCCCCCCCCTACATTTTTGGGCTGGCTACGGGCCTAATGCTATAACCCGATTAAGTTGGATCCAGTAATTTTGTCCATTTCACAAACGCCTGAACATATGCAACCCAACATACACGTGGCTTTTCAAGCATTTGGTAAGCCTGTAGAAAATTGAAAAATGAAATGAAATGAAATGAAATCTTTGAGTTTTACGTCCCACGATTATGCCGGTTAGGCTAAAGAAGACGGTGATGATGAGTAATGAATGAAATGGTGGAATGAAGAAAGTGGGAGGAAATGGGAGAACACCGAGAAAACCCACGCACACGGTGTTTGTCCACCACAAAGTTCACTTGGTGGTGTAGAAAATTGAATCAAGCTTTTGCTGAGCATCTTATACACGAAAAAAAATCTCAATTTTTCTATTGTTTTGAGTGTGTTGTGTATGTAATAAGTGCCATATATTATACCTCTTTTTGTGTACGAGGGGTGACCCAATATAAATTGGATTAAAGGAGCTCCGCCGTTCCTAGGCGTAGTAGAGAGTTCTCCCGCTAGGTGGGTCTAATAGAGACCTTTCCAAATCAGTTGCCCAAGCGGGGTCTGCGTAGGAGGTAAACGTTTGATCATATTATTGTTTTTCTCAACTGTTCTCGTTTGCTGCCTGCGAAATTGTTATGGCAGATTCAAAGAAACAAAGAGCGTGTTTGAAATTTTGCTTCCTTCTTGAAAAATCGGAAACGAAAACTTACGAAATGCTTCAACGTGATTTCAAGAAGGATACTATGAACAACACAAAATGTTTTGGGTGGTTTGGACGCTTTAAGTGTGGTGAGATGAGTGTTGAAGATCATGCTCGTTCTTGGTGCTTTTCATCATTTCGAAACGACAAAAACATTGAGAAAATTTGCCAAAAGATCAACGAGGATCGTTGTTTCATGATCGATGATATTTCGAAACAGATAAGAGTGAGTTAGACCCCATGTCAGCTTGAAGTTTTGCAGATGAGACGTGTTGCCGCTAAGTTTGTTTTGCGCTTGCTCATACATAAGGTCAAAAACATTCTTCTGAATTTGAGCTAGGACTTGAAAAATTAGATTGAAAATGATCCAAACTTTTTGACCAACGTGATTACAGTTTCCGAGAATTAAATAAAAATCTAAAAGAAAAATGTTTTGCTGTTGTAGATTCTGTAAAGACAACTTCGCAGAGTTCACTGGACGGTATAAAAGTTGAAAACTTTCAGAGTTGCTTCAAACAGTGGGAAAGAAGACTGGAGTAATGAATCGTATTTAACGGAGAGTACTCTGAAGGAGAGTCAAAGAATTTTGTAAAAAAAAAAAAAAAAAAAAAAAAAAAACTTAATAAATTATCTTTTTCAGAACACGAATCTGTTTCTTTTGGGTTCTCCCTCCTATAGTGTATTATTTCACTACATACTGTATATGGGAAGAAAGACAAATAGAAATATACTCATATTAATACATCACTTAGAAAATTGTTGAAATAAACTGAAAATACCAAATCTGGAACAATAGAAATAAATAAATTTGTAAATCTCTATCTCCATTCATGGCCCTCCTCCAATTCCCTGTTACTCCAACAATCTCTTTTCCTTCTTCACAGGACAAGATCTTGCTTATAGTACTGAATATGGATTGAAATAGAAAAAATTGAAGCATACTAAAAGTTCAGACTAGAGGTCTGAAAGGGCCGGAATTTTTTGCCCGGGCCCGGCTCGGCCTGTGAGTTTATAGTGTGAGGCCCGAACCCGAGTCCGAAATATGTTTTAGCATTTAGGCCCAAGCCCGACCAGAGCTCGTGCGATAATGAAATAAACCCTAATTGCAAAACTTAATAATTAACGCAAAATTGTATCAACATGCACGGCAGTGCATGGCAGCCAAGTTCCGCGAAGAAAATGAGAACTGGCCTGCACTGCCGTAAGCATATTATACACGAACAAGAGTTTTGGGTAAAATCGCCGATTTTGAGGCTTTGTAAAAACGATTCTATTAAGGGTAGAAACATGAAATTTAGAATGTAAGGAGATATCTCACAGATGTACTCATATGCCAAATCTCACATTCCTACCTTCAACCATATTTGAGTACTGGACCCCCAAAATATGCAGTTTTCAGGCTCACTGACTCACTGACTCACTCATCAAATTGATTAGGTATTTCCCAATGAGATAGAAACGTGAAACTTTGCATAAAGGTACTCTATAACAATTGGAGTATGGAAAAAGTCCAAAATCTGAGGAATGTAGTACGGGAAACTTTTTATGGGCAAAAAACTGTCCTTAGCCAGGAAAAAAATCGTTTCACTCACTCACTCATCAAATTGATTAGGTACTTCCCAATGAGATAGAAACTTGAAACTTTGCATAAAGGTACCCTATAACGACCTAAGTACTGAAAAAGTCCGAAATCTGAGGAATGTGCTATGGAAAATTTTTTATGGGCAAAAAATTGTCCTTAGCTAGGAAAAAAATCGTTTCACTCACTCATTCATCAAATTGATTAGGTACTTCCCAATGAGATGGAAACCTGAAACTTTGCATAAAGGTACCCTATAACGACCTAAGTACTGAAAAAGTCCGAAATCTGAGGAATGTGCTATGGAAATTTTTTTATGGGCAAAAAATTGTCCTTAGCTAGGAAAAAAATCGTTTCACTCACTCACTCATCAAATTGATTAGGTACTTCCCAATGAGATGGAAACCTGAAACTTTGCATAAGGGTACCCTACAATAAAATGAGTAGGGAAAAAGTCCGAAATCTGAAGAATGTGCTATGGGAAAATTTTTATGGGCAAAAAACTGTCCTTAGCCAGGAAAAAAATCGTTTCACTCACTCACTCATCAAATTGATTAGGTACTTCCCAATGAGATGGAACCCTGAAACTTTGCATAAGGGTACCCTATAACGACCTGAGTACGGAAAAAGTCCGAAATCTGAGGAATGCACTATGGAATTTTTTTTATGGGCAAAAAACTGTCCTTAGCTAGGAAAAAAATCGTTTCACTCACTCACTCATCAAATTGATTAGGTACTTCCCAATGAGATAGAAACGTGAAACTTTGCATAAAGGTATCTTGTAATGACCTGAATATGGAAAAAGTCCGAAATTTGAGGAATGTGCTATGGAAAATCTTTTATGGGCAAAAAACTGTCCTTAGCTAGGAAAAAAATCGTTTCACTCACTCACTCATCAAATTGATTAGGTACTTCCCAATGAGATAGAAACGTGAATCTTTGCATAAGAGTACCCTACAATAACATGAGTAGGGAAAAAGTCCGAAATCTGAGGAATTTGCTATGGGAAATTTTTTATGGGCAAAAAACTGTTCTTAGCCAGGAAAAAAATCGTTTCACTCACTCACTCATCAAATTGATTAGGCACTTCCCAATGAGATAGAAACGTGAAACTTTGCATAAAGGTATCTTGTAATGACCTGAATATGGAAAAAGTCCGAAATCTGAGGAATGTACTATGGAAAATCTTTTATGGGCAAAAAACTGTCCTTAGCCAGGAAAAAAATCGTTTCACTCACTCGCTCATCAAATTGACTAGGTACTTCCCAATGAGATAGAAACGTGAAACTTTGCATAAAGGTACCCTATAACGATATGAGTATGGAAAAAGTCCGAAATCTGAGGAATGTACTATGGAAATTTTTTATGGGCAAAAAACTGTCCTTAGCCAGGGAAAAAAATCGTTTCACTCACTCACTCATCAAATTGATTAGGCACTTTTAATGAGACAGAGACGTGAAACTCTGCACAAAGATATCTTATGCTGACTTGAGTATGGGAAAAAGTTCGAAGTTTGAGGAATGTTCTACGGGAAAGTTTTTATAGGCAAAAAACTGTCCTTAGCCAAGCAAGAAATCGATTCACTCACTCATTCATCAAAATGATTAGGTACTTCCCAATGAGGTAGAAACGTGAAACTGCATAAAAGTATCTTATTATGACCTGAGTATGGAAAAAGTTCGAAATGTGACTAATGTGCTATGGGAAATTTTTTATAGACGAAAAATTGTCCGTGGCCATTAGGTACTTCCCAATGAGATGAAGATGTGAATGTCTACACGAAGGTAGCTTATA
Organism: Thermobia domestica; assembly: GCF_964235325.1. Taxonomy (NCBI): domain Eukaryota; kingdom Metazoa; phylum Arthropoda; class Insecta; order Zygentoma; family Lepismatidae; genus Thermobia; species Thermobia domestica. The sequence continues at coordinate 19,662 of NW_027655965.1, read as the reverse complement.
ATGGCTTGAATATGAAAAATATCCGAAATTTAAGGAATGTGCTATGGAATTTTCTATGGGCGAAAAATTGTCCTTACTCAAACAGAGATCGGTTCATTTACTCACTCATCATTGATTAGGTACTTCCAAATGAGATAGAGAGTTGGAACTCTGCATAATGGTACCTACCTTATGTAATGACCTGTGTAAGTAAAGGTTCCAAATTTAAGGAATGTACTATGGGGACTTTTTATGGGCGAAAAACTGTCCATAGCCATTAGGTACTTCTTAATGAGATAAAGATGCGAATCTCTGCATAAAGGTACACTATAACGGCTTGAAAATGAAATTTGGGGAATTTGCTACGGAAATTTTTTCATTAGCAAAAAAACCTGTAGTTACAATCAGAAATCGGGAACGATTCCGTTATTGAACACATCATGTGCATAGTGATAATGTTGTCAATCGTCTGAGTGGTCGAGTTGGTGCCCTTCTCGCTGGTCTATTGGCTACCACGTGCGCCTTTGGTGTATGGGGTCTTTGGTTCGATTCCCGGTGAAAGAGCCTTTGGAATCTTAACTCTCCTCGACGTTTCTGTGTTCGTGTCCTTGTCGTTCTAGGTTAATAGAAAAATGAGCTAAGGTCACTGAGAAAAATCCGTTTTCCGGATAGCGGTATAGTGTACAACAAATATACGGGATCCTTATGTTTACTACAGAAATCAATACTTAACATACGTTATCCATATGCTACATACGTACTGCCCTCTTTCCCGCTTAGATGTTACACAATGTCGTTGCAGGATGTCTGACATCTAACAGTCTTCCGTACATTACGTACGTCAGCTATAAGTTACATACGGCCATCTGTATGTGAGATCCTGACCGCCTACATAAAGTCTTTTCGTTCGTGTAGAAAGTACGTTTATTCGGAACACTTATACGGAAAGTATGTTCAAATATACTTTTTCAGTTATACGTTTAGTGTACGTTAAGTCCAACAGCTACAGGATTTACACATGTAACAAACGTTTTTACGTACGCCACATACATTTTTTCTGAGTGTGCGAGTAAAATAAGTGAGAGCTAGTTAAGCAAGTTAATGAGGCACGTTCTGTGAATCAGTTAACTTTTAAAACCGTGGACTAAGACACGTACATACTGCCGTAATTTTCGTGGTTGGAAATCCAGACAAGGAAACCCAATATTTTGTCTTTTTTCGGTGAATATTTTTCTTTTGTTGCAGTCGTTGGTATTAAATAGATATTGAAATTAATTTGATAAGTAAGATAATGTTGAGGGGAGAATGTTTAAAATTAATGTAGTTTTCGAAGAAATGAGAAATCCAATTGTTCGAATTTATGTGAGACTAGCAACAAAATGTAACCGATTTCGTAAATATATTGGTACCAGAGTTATATTATAGTTACCACAGTCATGTAAAAATGTTCTTGATACTTCGTGTCTCCATCTGTGAACAGTGTGAGAATCTCTTACGTATAAGCCTTTTCATCAACAGTGAATTTCGTGCCTTTGCTCTTCATATTTCCTGACTTTGCCCTTCCGGAGTTCGCCCCCACACCCTCGCCTTTGCTTGTCCTACTTCCTCACACCTCTTAAGCTTACAGTTCCCGAATTTCAAGTTTCTTTTCCTGTTTCAACTATCTAAAAGATAAGATTTTGTATTCCAGGAAAACGCCTATTTAAATAACATGGTGATTTTTTCATCTTCCTTTAGACTCCTTAAAAATTAAAAATATTCAATTTTAGCAATTTTCCTGTTAGTTAGTCCCGGGAGGCTACAATCGTGCCAAATTTCATCATTCTAACCTTGCCGGAAGTGCCTAAACATTTTGGGGTGTAGAAGACGTCCAATATAAATAACATGGAAAAGTATTTCTTTTCCCCATAAAACCACTCTAAATTTATATATTTTCATTTTTACTGACTTCCTTGGGTAATACTAACGAAAACGTTGAAGCATACCGAATTTCACGTTTGTATTCTAATTTCAAGTACCTAAAATATGAGATTATAAGTAAAAAAAAAAAAAGGCCTATTTAAAGAGCATGGGGAATTTCTTCATCTCCCCTTTAGACTCCCTAAAAATTAAAAATATTCACTTTTGGATATTTTTCTGTCGGTTAGTTCCGAAAAACTACAGGAAGAGTCGTATAGTTTTGGGGTGTAAAAGGTGTCCTATATACATACGTACCATGGGAAAGATTTTTCAGTTCCCCATAAAACCACTCTAAAGTTGGAATTGTTTATTTTTACTGATTTACTTAGGTAATACTAATGAAAACGTACAAGCATACCGAATTTCAATTTTTTTAATTCCAATTCCAAGTTCCTAAAACATGAGATTATATGTAAAAAAAAAAAAAAAGACCCATTTAAATAACATGGGAAAATTTTTCATCCCCTTCATCATTTCAACTTTCTACGTCAACCGGAAGCATCCTTTTAATTTATGTCAGGTCATGTAGTTTTATATACAGTTAGGATATGTTGGTGGCAAATATTATTAAGTTTACAAGCTATTTGAAAGGTGTATATCATTGGAAGGAAAACCCGAGGCAGTATGAAACTGCGCAATATGCGCGTCATGTAATGAACTCCTTATTTCGCAATGTGAAAAGGTAGAGAACAACTAGGTATATTGAAACACCAGCTATGTCTAGTGATGTAGCAGCGAGGATTCAGCATCAAGGGTTTTGGGCCCTGTTGATACTCTTCGTATTTAGGTAATGAAAAATGAGATGTTAGCGATCGTGATTTAATAGTTCGTGTAAATGAATTGGAATCTCGTTTGGACATAACGCTCTAACAGATATTTAATAGAATAAATCCTCCCCGCTGTTCTAGTGGCTAGCATGTGCGCTTTTCTTGTACAGGTCTTGGGTTCGATTCCCGGTGGGAGAGCCCTTGGGAACTAATGTTGTATGTGACACACTATGAATCCTTTAAAAATGTACAATTTTAAATTTAAATGCAGCAATATGCCACAATTGAAAATTCCAATATACGATATTGACATGGTGAACTACAAAAAGAAGTGAAATATGAACAAAAACACCAGAGGTGCAAAAAGTGCAGCCAAGTTCGTCAGCCTCAAAAAGTGTTGAGATGAGGATGGATGAGTCAAGTTCCTTGGCCACTGCATCTGAAAGAAACACTGGAACTTGGCGCGAGGTGTCAAGGAAAATGATGTTAAGGAATCTTAGGGATAGTGGTGGTGGGCGTGGTGGGTTTGGGACCACCATCAACCTTAGGAATATCAACTTTGCTAATGCGCTAAGGCACATATACAGTATACTGCAGTAAGATTGGTGGTTCGAAACCCAGACAAGGAAAACTTATATTCCTCGACGAAGTGTCAAAGTAAATGATGCTAACGAGCCTTAAGGATGGTGTTTGTGAGCGTGGTGGATTTGGGGGTCACCACTAGCCTTAGGGCTGAAATGTTCCGGCCGTGAAACTAGGAACAGACATCTTAATGTATTCGAATATGTTAGACACTTCGCGCCAAGTTCCAGTGTTCCTTTCAGATGCAGTGGCCAAGGAACTTGGCTCATCCATCCTCATCTCAACACTTTTTGAGGCTGACGAACTTGGCTGCACTTTTTGCACCTCTGGTGTTTTTGTTCATATTTTTATTTACAGGAATGAGAGGTTTAATTTTGCAGCTGTGCTTTAAAAGTTCTTCAGAAAGAATGGTGCAATAAATATCGTTCTATAGTATATTTACAAAGTTAGGCCCGAGAAATATGGTTGCATATTTAAAAATTTACGGCCCGAGCCCCGCCTGGGCCCGACGTAATATATGCTTTAGAGGCCTGATCCTGTGCAGACCTTTAGTTTAGACTTGCCAATTCTTGAATCGGGTCTTCTTCTTGGAAGTCTAATGCACTAACCATTTACCTATGCTAATAAATACTTTTGTTTACACAAAAAACATTAGAAAGAAATTGGTTCTCCTCCCATTTGCCCTATATTTGCCATAACAAGCTTGAAATTTTGACAGTAGATTATTTTTCAACAAATTATTCAAAATTAAGTAATATTATTCAAATAATACGATCACAACATACTGAAGTTACATTAAGAAGATTAATTATTCGATTCATTAATTGTTAATATTAGTTCTATCTAGCAAAGATTGACAATATAGAAAATACAAATATGTTTTCTCCCACAAGATATGACTGTAACAGAAATCATTGCTGTACATTACAATTGTTGAGTAATTAATGAATTGACGAACTAACAGCGGCACTGAAACGTACTATAGCATGTAAGTTCGGGGTGTATGAGATGGCCTTCTTACAATTTTTACAATGAAGGGTTATATAGACAGAGATTACCAGTACGTTACAATAATTTTAATATAATAGACCAAGTCGACTGAGGAAATATCTCACGTGGGGTATGCAGCGTAGCATTTCTATTATCGCATGCACAGCTAAAGGAACGAAATTAATAGGCATAAACTGGAGTAATAGTAAACAGGCATAAGCTCCAGTTACAGAATAGCAACCACATTGCTGCTTGAGGTAGGACATTGGTTCAATATATCGAATAGAATGCAGTAACCAAGGCTCAAAATAAACAAAAATCTGAAATATTTAAATACTGCTAATGGCATTACAGAAGATTCCTCATAATACAGTAGAACAAATACGATTTAAATCTCAAATCTCAAGGTATTACAACACCTCAGCAATATTTCAACTATGACACACTCTCAATAATGCTATGGCCCATGGAACCCAGAGGTTCCATGCCGCTTCACAAGAGCTCTCCATTGACGTATGTCCTTAGCCAACTGAATCACTTTCTCCTTTGTATTCCTAATTGTGCAAGACCCGTATTAGTATTGTATCTAGGTATTCTTAATGGTCACTTTTCGATTGGATTTTCAGTTAAAATTTTTAAACTTTTCCTATTTTCTTTCCTACCGTCCTCATGACCTGGCCACCTGAGCCTCCTCGACTTGATAACCCTAGCAGTGTTTGGTAAACCGTATAAATTATGTAGTTCCTTGTTATGAAGGTTCCACCACTCCCCGTTCCACTTGGGTCCTAATATTCGTGTGCTCAGATAGACTTCCAGTTTGCGTTCTTCCTTCAGAGAAAGTGACTATGTTTCGCAACCATACATAAAACGGGCACGATTATAGTTTTACATATTTTAAGGCTCACATTCATCTACAGCATTCTCAATGACAAAATATTTTAAACTAAATAATATCACAAATTCCTTTCTTCAGTCAATATTTAATTTCTTCGTGAGTTTTAGTTGTTAATATTGATCCTAGATATTTGAAAATATCCACATTGTTGAAAATATTGTTTGATATTTTCACATATCCGTAATTTGCAGTATTACGATCCAAACGAATATCCATATATTTAGTTTTCTCTGTATTTACTTCTAATCCCAAGTCCCTGCAATCGTTTAATAAAGCCTCTGGATTTCTGCATATGTTGTCCTCTCATCCCCTATTATATTTACATCATCAACATACGTCATAAACTGGTAAGCACAATTGAGCTCTAGGCCCTGCTTACTATCTTTGATTTTCTCATAATGTTCTCCAGAACAAACTTGAATAATAATGGCGACAACGCATCTCCTCTCCTTAGACCATTCTGGACGTAAAAGCTCATTTGCAAGAATAATTCTATTCCGATTTTACTTTCGGATCCATGTAAGCACACCTTAATTAATCTAACTAGCTTGCTCGGAATTCCAAATTCTGTAAGAATGATGTACAATGTTTCCCTCCTCACCTAATCGTAAGCCTTACTAAAATCAATAAACAATTTATGTATCTGAGTACCATATTCTCATTTCTTTCGAGTATTTGTTGAATGGCAAATATCTAGTCAATAGTTGATCGATTTCGCCTAAATCCGCACTGATAATCTCTAATAATTTTATCAGCGTATAAGGTCAATCATGCTAACAGAATGTTTGAGAGAATTTTGACAGAAGGAAGATGTCTCTATAGTTGTTACAATCAGTTTTGTCACTGTTTTTGTGAATTGGAACAATGATTGATTCTTTCCACTCTTGTGACAATTCCTCCTTGTTCCAGATAAGAAGAATGAGATTGTGTATCTTGTTCCACAATTTTTCTCTCCAGCTAAAATTTACTCAGCCAGAATTTCGTCTACACTCAAAGATTTGTGTTTCTTTAATTTCTTTATAGTAATTTCTATTTCTGTTTGGTTAGGTTCTGGAAAGTACGATTCTGCTGTGTGTATTTTCCTTTCTCCACGGACAATAGCTTTTGGCTGCATGTTAAGCAAATTCTCAAAGAAATCTTTCGGTCTAGAAGATGAAAATTGTACCAATGATATTGATCCGCCGACTTTCTTTAATATCTATATAAGCACGAGGTTGATAGCCTTTCTTAAATTCGTTGATGCCATTATACACGTCACGAATAGTTTTATTTTTACCATTATATTCAAAATTTTTAATTTTCGCAATCACAAAATCGCGTGTCTTTGTTCTAAAAGTTTTGGAAGTTTACCACCTGATGTAAACGAAATTTTGTGTAGTTATATTGTTCGGATTTTGTACCCAGCGCAGTTTTGCCTATTTTCTCTTCTCTGCTACTGTAATGTATTCCTGGTCGAAGTATACATTTAGTTGATTGGCGACTGAAAATAATAATAATAATAATAATAAAAACTCTCTCAAAGAGGACTCTAACAATACACATGTTTTTCACAACAACATTTCTGTAACAACTCCATGATAAAATATAAGAAACATAAGTAATTTTTCTGCATAAAATTCACAAGGAGTTGTTTGTTCTTTGGTGTCATTTCTTTCAAAACAATTTTCTTTAAAAAAAAAAATTCGATTCTGCCCATACTTCTTTAACAAATATTTATTTAAGAACTTTACAGCATTGTGTATGTACTTTCTCATGAGTTAAAGTCACAAAGAGTAGTTTACTCTTGAGGGGAGCTTTCTTGTGACAATCTCGAAAAGTGTTCATTTGATTTTGTGGGTCTATAATTCTTAAATATTTCTCTAATTTAATCCTTATATCCTAGTGTAACTAATTTCCCATGAAAAAAAAAATCCACAAAGGGTAGTTTACTGTAGGGAATGGGTATATTTCGCAAAAAAAAAAAAAAAAAAAATTTAAAAAAAATCCGTAAACACACACACACACACACACACACACACATATATATATATATATATATATATATATATTATAAGGTGGTCCTTACTTTACAACGTGGTAATTTTTTTGGGACACCCCTTCATTTGGTGCCACTTGTCGAAAAACTATCCTGTGCAAAATTCATTCTAATCGAATGGGAATAAAATGGTGCCGCAAAGGGTCTAAAGTTTTTGTTCATTTATTGGGAGCTTTTGAATAATCCAATAGATGGCAGCACCCATAAAGATATAATAACAAGCACGTACAAGCGACATTTTCAAATTCTTTCCTGTAAATTTCAAGAAAAAAAAAATAGTAAGTTAAGTTGTGCTACGAAAATAAATTATTTCGATTGAATAAATGTCATATTTACTATGTATGTCTTTTTGGGGGGACATAAAGTTTATTTAACCACCTGAAACGACATTCATTTATTGTTTACTTCTCAGGCGCTTGAATTTAACTTTCTGCTCAGTTCCCCCAGTTCTGGTTTTAGTTGGAGGTCAGTGAAGTAAAACGAATATCTTAAATCAATGGAAACTAGAAGCATCGATAAGATTTATCTTTTTGAGCACGGTAATAGACAAATTACACAGGGCTGCAAATTGAAAAAAAGTTCGTGTTGTTTTTTGATTAATAGGTGAACTTAATTCTTTGTTCCTAGCTGATTACGAATAGTGAGTTCGTTTTTCCCTGTCACGTAAGGTTTTCTTACAAATCAATGTCAAAATTTGGGTCTTTTCCGTATCAATACTGCTTTATTCTACCTTATTTCTTATCTTCTATCAGACTAAAGAGCTTATTATGCTAAATATCTGAACATGTTTTGTTTAATGTGAATGCAGACGAACAAAGAAAAGAACATAAGATTCTCTACACATACAGATTACTACATATATACATATAATTTGGAAATATATACATAAATATATACGTTGTAAAATGGAAATCAACACAGTCATATAACATTCTTATTTTTCACATCTTTTTTGCACGCTTTCTCTTATAAGCTTTCCTAATTTTCTTGTGATTTTCTTCCGAAGTTTTTCTGTGCAATGTGCAACAGTAGTCAGCCATCATGCTAACACTCCAAAGTGCCTGATACCTTTTCTCCATATCCCTCATGTCTTGGTAGAACCATTCGCCTTGTTCCTCACTTAATTCTCCGAGATTTGGTGGAAAGTAATCAAGATGAGAATGCAAAAAATGCAACTTGAGATTCATGTTGCAACCCAGTTCTTCAAATTTAACTAACATATTCTCAACAACTTTTCTGTAATCAGCACTTTTGTGGTTCCCCAGGAAGTTCACCACCACGCTTTTAAATGCTATCCAAGCATCCCTTTCAGCATTAGTCATTGTTGCCTCGAAGATTTTATCCTTCATTAATTTCCTAATGTCTGGGCCAACGAAGACAGCTTCTTTCACTTTGGCACATGAAAGTGAAGGAAATTTGTTGCATATGAATTTGAAACATTCGCCTTCCTTGTCAAATTGTTTCATCAATCCTAATTTTATGTGAAGAGGAGGCAGTATAACTTTCTCAGGACTGATTAAATTTTGTTGAATGATGTTTTTTGATCCCGCGTTCAGTGTTTTCCGTCATGACCACTGTTTCCTTCCCCAGTGGCAATTTCGTGCCCTATCCCACTCGCAGATGTAACATGGTATTTTTGTATAACCACTTTGTTGCCCAAGTATAATGCTCAAAATCTTCAAATCTCCACACACCACCCAACCATGTACCTCGTATTTAATTTTATTAAGAATAAATTGCACATTGTCATATGTTTCTTTCAGTGACACAGAATGAGCAATAGGAACTGAGGGGAACTTATTTTCATTATATAACAGAACAAATTTTAAACTTGTTTTATTCGAGTCAATGAATAATCTCCAATCACTAGAAAGGCAAGGGAAATTTAACTTGATCAACAAACCTGACACATCACAACAAAACACGACAGAACTTTCTTTTGAGTTTCCGATATCTGTACCAGGAAAATGTTCCACAGACCAGCAAGTTATTTTCATTAAGTCTGGAACCAAGAAGTTCAACAGATTCTTTAGACAGATTTATGTCTCTAACTAGATCATTGAGCTTGCGTGAAGTGAGTGGTATAGGGTCACAAGATCTGCTAGGGGGGTTGTAAACTTCATCTTCTATTTCACTATTTTCCACTGAATCACTGTACGAACTCAAGACTTGATGGAGGTGTCGGAACAGGCAAGTCTAGACCGTGCAGCACAGGTCTCGTTGCAGAGGGAATATTGCGATACACTATATTTGTCTTGTTTCGAGTATTGTGTCCTACAATTTCACAGAACAGAAGTAGCAATCGTCGCTGTGGTTTTTGGGTTTTCTCCACACCATTTGTACTGCGAATGGCATAGATGACCGCCTTCCAGTGCTCCAGTTCCATAACGATTCCACATAAGATCTACACAGATTGTGTGGAGTCCACGATTTATCTTGATTTCCAAGTTCCATACGGAAGTATGCGAAATATGCCTTTCTTACAAAATCTGCAATTTTCTGTCTCTGTTAGTGTGGAACAAATTCACCACAGGTGTAACAAAATAAATCTGGTCTATTCTTACAACCAGGAAATGCCATGGCAACACAGTATTCAACGAACTACAAAAGAGAAATAGCCGAAGATAATAACGCTTCATACTATTAAAAAATATCTAAGATTTGCGATAATTAAACACGAAATTTATTTGAAATGAGATAACAAGGTTTGATATAGAAATATTTTAAACATTCATGCAGGCAAAATTTTAGTTAATTTAATTAAATTAAACTTCCTTACATATAAAACATATTCATTTTTATTACCGCCTGGATAATTTCACCACGTACTTGTGACATCTAGCGTCAATCAATTGAATTACGCTTAAACATGCATACCGCAATCAACATATATAAATCGTGAATTGTGAGAAATTCTTACGTGATATGAGAAAACTAGTGCCAGTTTCGGTTTCAGCATGTTCAAATACATATAAAACACCCAAAATTATAAAAACAACAGAACCTATGCGGCCCTGTGTTATTGGTTCCAAGGTACCATCAAATGCACAAACGCTCAGGGTGTTGTTTTACACTCTCGGAAAAGTAAAATTTACGACGTAGTACATCTTTAGTGATAAGAGGTCGAAGGGTTTTGGGAAAAGGCCCGTATCCCAACCAAAAGATTCGAACACAGTGTAGAGAAATTGGGAAAACTTTAAAATGAAGGGAGATCTTTGGAAAAATCGCCTGTTCGGTGAAAGAAGGATTTCTGAAAAAACTGGATGATCTTTTCAACATTACTTATTTTTCTACTTTGTATCTCATTGACAATGAGGAAGATGAAAAGTTTTTTCTTAATCAGAGGAAAAAAGGGCAACCTGGATGCATGATTGAAGCTGACATTGCCCTACTGGGAAAAGAGAAAAAGCAGTGTGTTCGCAAAGAACAAGAGGAACTTTCAAGAAAGCAATGCAAAGAGGAGCAGATACAAGTGTTGCAGACAGCTCAATTGGGGTCATCTGACAGTGGAGTAGATCATTCAGCATCTGCCAACAGGCCCGTATCTAACTGCATTCAGCATCTGCCAACAGGCGGTCTGAGTTGGGGGCTGGCCCCCATAAATATTTACTGGCTCAACCTAAAATTGTCACGATAGGCTTGCAAATGAACTATAATATGGTGATAAACTATAATATGGTTGGATCGGCCCCCTACATATTTGGGCTGGCTACTGGCCTGCTGCACGAGAAGAGGAGCTCAGCAGTTCAAGTTGTTTAAATACTCCTGGTGATGGTGATGGGCGAAAAAGAAAGTGTGCACGTAGAAATGTAATTAGATCGAAACTTGTTGCAGTTTTGAATAAATAGAAAGTTAGTGATAGAAATGCGGTTCATATTTTAATTGTTGTTACCGAAACATTGAAGCAAGATGTAGATGCCTTGGGTTAAAAATAAATCATCTGTTCGCCGTTGTCGTCAACATTTGCGTCAGTTAGAAGTTGCAACTTGCAAGAAGTTTTTGGCTGAATTTGAAAAAAAATAAATGCTGTTACCGTGCACTGGGATGAAAAGATGCTTCCTGCATTAACAGAGTTCGTTGACAGACTATTCGGTATTGTTACTTTCAACGAAAGTAAACGATTACTAGCAGTTCCGAAATTACAAACTGCCACAGAAGAACATTCAGCAATTGCTGTGCATAATGCTCTGGAAAAATGTCGTCTTGTTGATCAAGTCCATGTACTTTGCTGTGACATAACGTCGGCAAATACTGGACGAATAAAACATGCCTGCATCTTGTTGGAACAATCTTTAGGAAGACACGTTTGTTATGCAGGCATTACATTTATGAACTCGTTTTAAAAGTTGTTTTCGAGTCAAAGATCAATGATCGTTCCTTACCAAACATTTCTGTTTTCAATCGTTTTGAACAAGCTTCGAGTGATATTGACAAAACTAAATTCAAGCCCGCTATACAAGATGAATGCATTCAAGAAAAACCACACGACACTGCCAATGACGTTCTTCAGATTGCTATACAGAATACCTAGAATAACTTACCCAGAGAAGACTGCCTTGAACTTATTGAACTTGCTGTTATTTTTCTCGGAGGAGTTCCACATCATTACAGTTCCCACGAAAATATCATTACATTTCCCAGAAGCTAATCATTATGACAGATGGAAAGCGAAAGCCTTGAAGAGTTTATTTTTCCGTGATTCATTCTCACTGGAGTGAAAGCCTGATCCATTTTCACTTACTACTTGTGATACTGCTCGTGATTCACTTACTATTTTTTTCTTGAAAATTACAGGAAAGAATTTGAAAATGTCGCTAGTACGTGCTTATATGCTTATTATATCTTTATAGGTGCTGCCTTCTATTGGATAATTCAGAAGTTACCAATAAATGAACAAAAACTTTAGATCCTTTGCGGCGCCATTTATTCTCTCTCATTCGATTGGAATGAAATTTTGCACAGGATAGTATTTGGACAAGGGGTGTCCTGAAAAAAAAATACAATGTTGTAAAATAAGGACCATCTTTATACATATATATATATATATATGATCGTCTTTCGTAAATAGATGTTCCCGTAATAATTGCATAAGATATGGGAACGAGAAAGGTTAATGCGATAACTTGTATCTTTTATTTATTTATATTATTATTATTATTATTATTATTATTATTATTATTATTATTATTATTATTATTATTATTATTATTATTATTATATTGTGATGACGGCGATCAATATTGTGCAGTGCTTCTGATTATGAAAGTTAAGCTGTAATTTTGAGTTCGATGACTTGAAGGGTTAAAACAAGAGTGACTCGTAAGGGTAGTTTCTTCGGAGGAAGTGTTTCAATATTTTCGAGATGATTGCTTTGAGAAAAGAGGAATGAATTGCAAAAAGGACTGAATTGACATCCTGACCTCTTTTGGCGCGGATTTTTGAGGCGCCGTTGTTGACACTTGAGCATGGTAACCGCGCAAAACCAAATTTAATACCATCAATTATTATTTTTTTTTACTATGGTTTATAACAGTCTTCGTTCTATATTGTGACTGGGAACATTGACCATCCTCCCCTAGGGGTCTTAATAGCTGACCACATAACATCTCATTAACGATTTTTAGTAACCACTATTACCTTTTTATGCCTTTTTCTTTATTATATTGGAAAGCACCTGTGAACTTTCACGCATGCACTTAGGAAAAGATTCAAATATACTCCCTGAATGAAAACAAACAGCGCCATCTTGTTGTATTAGAGCAGAAGTAGAAGAAAGAGAAAAAAACTACCTTTGCCAGAGAAGGCTTCTTCTCATAACGAAGTTATAAAGTTTCCTGAAATTAAGCTTGTTTTTCTGCCACACACACACACACACACACACACACACATGTGAAAGTATCTTCTCACTCTCAAAATGGCCCTGGATCTCTTTCCTTATCTCTATCGTGCTGATGCTTCCTTTTCGGGTCGAGGCACCATTTTACCAAATGTTGCATCAGCGTCTTCCAGATGGTCATTAAAGAACTTTCATATAATAGATAAAAGAGGTGATAGTTTATAAGTAACAAAAAAAAGTAAACTTCTATTACCCTCATATATCTTAAGCGGATAGACGTTACCCATACACGATATCACACATTACTTGGTAACAGCTTCTACTATAATATTTGTATCCATTAATATTGTGTGCATTATTGAACGAACACTCATAATACATAATACTCGGGTGACCATATATAAAACACTTTTGGACTCGGGGTGATGATATTGTAACTTAAGATTCTAGTCCCATAACTTTGAGATTATGACTTATAATATTAATTAATTTATTTATGACTTCTTTTACCTGGCGAAGTTAATGCTCTGTAGTCTTCTTCGAGCACACAACCACGTGCATACATTGTTTTTCTTAAAAACATTATTATTACTCAGAAAATACTGTACATATATACAATTACAAAAGAAAAGGATTTCAACCACATAAAAATGAATGTGCTATTTAATTAAAGAAAATGGTTAACTACTACCAAACATAAAATGTAACAAAGTACAAGAGAAAAAGAAAAAATACATATATGTAGGAAGAATAGAATCCACAATAATAACAACATAAAAAAATTAAATATTTTGTATAGCGATATTAGAATATACAGTAGCGTATGCACGAATTTATTTCGGGAGGGGTCCAAACTCAAAGTGAGGGCATTTTATATTAAAATTCCTAAAATTACCCCTATAATTAGGTTAAATTTACATAAAAAACTGTTAGCAACCCTAAACTATTTTGGACTGTAATTAAATCTCGATCGAAATCTCCCGGCATACCAGCAACAGTTCATGACGAGAATTTTGAAGCTAGTGATGGTCAGAGACCCGACCTTTTTAATAACTACTTCTGTAAAACATTTACCGCCTTTCCCCCTACAACCCATCTTCCCCCTCTCCTCCCCATTTGTACTAACACCTTATCAGACCTCTCTACCACCCCGGGTGAGGTTTTGGTTCTCTTGCAGTCGCTTTCTCCACATAGATCTCTTGGGCCCGACAACATTGGCTCTCTCTATCTTAACAAAACTGCTTCAGCTATTTCAGTTCCTTTATCCATCCTATTCAATAGATGCTTCAGAGAAGGATATTATCCCACCAGCTGGAAACTAGCTCATGTGACCCCAATATATAAATCAGGACTTAAAGATCAAGTATCATCCTATAGGCCAATATCTCTTCTTTCTGTAATATCTATTATCTGCGAAAAAATAATCAAAGACAGGCTTCTCAAATTCACGTCGCCTTACATTCACACCTCTCAGCATGGCTTTCTACCGAAAAGCTCAAGTCTCACAAACTTAAGTACTCTTCTTTCCTGTGCAGTTCAATGTATAAATAACAATACTCAATTAGATGTCATTTATTTTGATCTCTCAAAGGCCTTTGATTCTGTCAGTCACATTCTTCTTCTCCACAAGCTTTCTAATAGGTTTAATGTACATGGTAAATTTCTCTCTTTAATCACCAGCTATCTAAAGGGCCGTAAACAGAAAGTTGTTATTTCAGGGGCGACTTCTAACCCCCAACCTGTGATCTCGGGGGTGCCTCAGGGAAGCGTACTAGGGCCCCTGCTATTTGTCCTGTATATGGACGATCTCTACTCTCACCTATCAGTTAATCCTAGTGGCCTTTTGCTTTTTGCTGACGATTGCAAATTATATAGAGAAATATCATGTTTCCATGACACAATTGCCTTACAGGAAGACATAAATTATCTTGTAGACTGGTGTGAAATGTGGCAATTGAAACTTAACAGTAAGAAATGTGACGGTATTACAATTACTCTGAAAAAGTCTCCTGTTCCCTCCAAATACCATATTAACGATTCCCCTATAGCACATTCTGCCAGTCATAATGATCTTGGTGTCATCTTTGATTCGAAACTCTCGTTCTCTGACCACATCTCCTCAATAGTTAAGAAATCAATGCGTATGCTGGGGCTTCTTTACCGATTCACTGAACTACGTACTGTGGCATCATTATCAACATTCTATAAAACTCTAATAGCACCCAAGATAGAATACTGCTCTCCCATATGGGCCATGGCCGCACCTACACATCTCTCTAGACTTGAGTCTGTTCTCAATTTCTTTATTGCAATAGTACGTTTTCGTGTTCCCGCACTTCGAATATTACCTAAGGAGGAAATTTTGCGATATCTTAATATCCAGACGCCGGAAGTACGCAGAAATAACTCTGATTTGAAGTTTCTTCATAAGATTGTAAATGGGAACCTAAGATCAGAAACCCTAATTCAACAACTATCCTTACATGTTCCTTCCCGCAAAACCCGGAATATCCACCTATTCCATCTTGCACGCCCTAGGTTGACAATTATACAGAGGTCTCTTTTTCACCGAGTACCCAACTATTATAATAATCTAACAAGTGAGGTGGACATTTTTTCGAGCTACCCGGTGTTTGAAAGAACAATAAAACGCGTGCTGGCTAAATAATATTACTTGTGCACTCTTTGTTAATACTATTGATGTTACTGTTGTTGTTTATTTTTTAAATTCTTTTTCTTTTTTTCCCGCTTGTTGACATTTCCCTGTGTAAAATGGCACAATTATGCTGTATCTGGGAATTTGTTCAATAAATAAATAAATAAATAAATAAATAAAAGTGGAAATTTCGGGCAAGGGGCGGACCCTCAGAACCCACCCGCTGCGTACGTCTCTGAGAATATATATATATAGGGTCGGATCCAGGATATTCTGAGGGAGGTGCACCAATAACTACCAGAATATTTGAATTGAATTGGAATTTTTAAAATGCCTTTAGACATCTGTGATGTAAATGAGGAAATGTCCTGTAAATGCTAACTATCTGTTCTTGGTGAAACCTTTTCTTTCAACTTTTAGAAAGTTAACATAAACTATCGATTTTGCAATACTTCCCTTAGTTTTAAGCCCAAACGGAAACATGACAGCAAAAATTTTCGGGAAGTGTTGCTACTTTCACTGCTAGCTTCTCACTTTAGGTAGTGTATATTTACAACGAAGTGGGGGGGGGGGGGGTTCACTTGCACCTTTGCACTCAACTTAATCCGGCCCTATATATATATATAGTGTCGGATCAAGGAATTCTTGAAGAGGGAGTCAACAATAGCTACCACTACATTTTGATTTAAATTTTTAAGTTTTAAATGCCTTAAGGCATCTGTGGTTTGAATGAGGCATATTACTTTGTTCAGTAAATCCTTTTCCTTCAACCTTAGTAGTTCGTAGTACCCAACTTCCTGGAGTGGCGGCGCCACAGTCTCCGAAGTTTCAGCGGGAAAGAGCAGCTGAAACCTGTTATACTATATTATTATTTTATGATATTGGTATCAATAATATGTTTACAATTATACAGGGTGTGCATGAACTATACGGACAAAGTATGAGGTGATTCCTTGCTTTAAAATGAGCCAATGTTTATATGGACGTGTGGGTAAAAGTGTATAGTTTCTGACCTAAGGCTGTCCAAAAGCGTGAAG
Source organism: Thermobia domestica (assembly GCF_964235325.1). Lineage (NCBI taxonomy): Eukaryota > Metazoa > Arthropoda > Insecta > Zygentoma > Lepismatidae > Thermobia > Thermobia domestica. The sequence continues at coordinate 2,926 of NW_027655965.1, read as the reverse complement.
GAACTCCATACATACATTGCGACACGCGTTATTTTGAAGACAATATCTATGGAATAGCGGTTCATATCAGTGTAATGGAAGTTACCCTAACGACTTGCAAAAATGCCTACTTCAGCAATGTGCAATGGATGTGCAAGGGATTCTATACAGGGCATTACTTTCAGACTGACCAACAAATTTTGAGATATGCTCTTAGTCTACATAAAGATAAGTCCAAAGTAAGCGAAAGGTACAGTTTGACTTCGGTGAATAGGGAATGTTTCAGCGGGAAGTCAGAAATGATATAGACTGTTAGCCCCACGATTCTTTGCGTTCGAAATAACGCATGCCCAGATATTTTGTTTCACACATATGTGTGAAAACTGTGAAATAAACCGTACAACAACATATCGCAACACACGTTATTTGTATCACAAGAAATCGTGGAGCTGGTAGTCTCTAACAGTTCCAGCTTATTACCGACGCAATAAGTATCGCTCTTGTATAATTCTAAGCATATCTGACAATTCCGTTGGAAGCATGTATGAGAATTATGTCATATCGGAAATCCCTTGAGCGCACATTGCACTAATATATGTATATTTGGATTGCTTATGTGTGACTTCCTGTACGCTGTTGTGAACCGCCACTCCACGGTTTTAGCATTGGAAATAACGCGTGATGCAATATAGTTTTTCCACATTATCGTAGTTCTGTAACTGTGCTCTTTTGCCCACGTTTCCATATGAAATTTTGCGCATTTTGATGTGTTGGTATAGTTCATTAACACCGTGTATATACATTTTTAAAAAATAACATAGTAAGGAAATTTCTTTTGTAAATTTCCTCCGCTTTTATTTATGCAAATTATAAATATTTTATTAACTGAATATAAATATGAATATTTTATTTTCGCCATTTAAATACTAACGCGAATTAGGCAAAACAAATGTATTTATTTCGTCTAAAATTGTGAACAAAAAATCCTATTATTTATCTGGGGAGCGCGGTGGCTCAGTGGTAGAGCGTTCACCTCCGGTACTTGGGGTCCCTGGTTCGATCCCAGCTCGCGCCGTGTGGACTTTGTGGTGGACAAACACCGTGCTCGTGGGTTTTCTCGGGGTTCTCCCGTTTCCTCCCACTTTCTTCATTCCACCATTTCATTCATTTCTCATAATCACCGTCTCCTTTAGCCTAACCGGCATAACCGTGGGACGTAAAACTCAAAGATTTCATTTCATTTTTTCCAAAGTTTTCATATAATTTATCTGTGATAATTGTATGAGATATTTGGTAGTAGAAACCATGCGAAACGATTACGATTAGAAAGTTATTCTTTGTTAAGATAGAAAATTGTATATTCATGTTTAAAAGCATTTATGAAACCCAGAGCACTCAAATGTGTTTGTATAATTTAGGGTAAACAAACACATAATTCAACTTTATTATTAAAAAGGTGGAAAATTCTGGCTTAGAGCAACTTAACCCTAAGCTCTGTTTTAATAACAACGACAAATGGTTGTCGTTTTTGTATAATTTACTGAACCTAATGAGCTATGTTTGTTTAAGTGAGAATAATCTTCTGGAGCGTGATAGTTTTTATAATATTAATTATATGGTAATTACTATTATTGTTTGGAAACTATTTTTTTTTTTTACATACCTCGAACAGAAGTGACAATCTGCATATGTGCTGGGTATTTATCGACCAGTCTTTGGATTACATCAATTTGCTCCAGCGTCAATTGAACAGCATCCAAATACTGTGAACTACACGGGACGTAGGCGGACCAGAACTGTAATGAAATATAATATACATATAAATTAAATTTTTTACTTTATTAATTCGTTTATAAATTTCTTTCATTACGCTGGAAACATTAACAAGAAAAGCTTTCTGGACGCGAGATAGCCAGAATCTATATATTTCAAAAATTCTAACATTCATTTACTAAAACTGGAAAGGAATCCTGGAAAAGCTTACTAGAATGACTGACTGTGGACCTTCAGGTTAACATACAGTATTTCGAATTTAACGTCCCTTTTGAGCGCTGAGGATGTATGAGACGGGGTTACTGCTTAAATAATTCAGATAGAGACCTCAAAAATGGAATATGTTCTAAATTACCAAAAACGTCGACTTGATTCTCTTGTGCACTGATCGCGCCATATGCCATAGCGAATCTTAGCTGGCAGTCGGTAACGCTCTCAACTTCAGTGCGAGCGGTTCCGGGTTGGGTTGCCGGTGGGGACACTCGATTAACAAGTTTAACAAGTTTTTTAGGTTTTCCTCCTTGATACCAGGCAAATGCCGGAATGGTATCTAACACAATAGTCCTAGGCTACTCCCTTTTCTCCCCATTCCTTTCCCCCTCTCCAGTTTCCCGAAGAGTGTGATGTCCAAATTACGTCATCTCTTATATGAATGTGCCGTCTAACATGGCAATACATGCCGATAGCCCAAAAATCTAATTTCTTATCCTAATTCTAGAATCAAAGCTGATTTATAGGGTAAAGGTGGTCTCACATCGTATCAAGCAGGTAAATTCCATTTTCATCAGATATTTCCATTCTTTTAATCATCTGCTGGGTGGCTGGCAATATTGAATTGTGAACCGCAGAAAAGAAAGATATTGTATGTATAGTATTATGAAATATTTTTTATCCTGAGGGTAGCACCTTAAACGATTCAATTTATGTTATTAATTTTAAACCCCTGGGAGCAAATGTAAATATTATTAGTAAACAATAGTATACCACTCGACTAATATATTTGATCAATAAATCTGTATATGATTGTAATTTATTGAACGTAGAATAGGAAAACATGTTTTTATACAGCTAAATGCTTAAGTTGCTAGAGGCACACAAACTTATTAACCAGGAAATGTTCCGTCTTATGTAGAGTCGTTTTGACGTATGATTAGCGTCATACTAAAGGCATGAC